>NW_026006800.1:18309-156611 GCF_001458135.2 Marmota marmota marmota
CTAGGTTTTGTGTTAGGGTCAGAATAAGGGTCAGCATTAGGTTTAGGGTTTGGGTTAAGTTTAGAGCTAGAATGAGGGCTAGGTTTAGAACTGGTAATAGAGTTAGGTTTGGGGGTAGGCATAGAATTAGGGTTAGGACTAGGGTAGCAATAGGGTGAGGGTTTGACTAAGTGTAAGAAATAGGGTTAGAGCTAGGATTAGGACTAGGGATAGGGTTAAGGTTAGGGACAGGATTAGTGTTAGGGTTATAGCTAGGGTTAGGCCTTGGATTAGGGCTAGGTTTTGTGTGAGGTTTAGGGCTATGTCTAATTTAAGAACTGGCATTATGTTTAGGGCTAGTTTTAGGGTTAGGTTTAGGTTGAGGTCTAGTGTTAGGATTAGGTTTAGGAATAGGGGCATGTGTTGAGCTAGGGTTAGTGTTAAGGTCAGAGTCAGGGTTAGTATTAGTTCTAGGGTTAGAGTTAGGACTCGAAATAGGGCTAGGTGTACGGTTAGGGTTTGTTTTAGGTTAAGTTTTAGGGTCAGTGCTATGGCTTGGTTTTGCTTAAGGGCTAGGTCTAGGGTTACAGCTAGTTTTCAAATTAGCATTAGGGTTAAATCTAGTATTAGGGTGTAGTTTAGGCTTAGGATTAGGGTTAGATTTAGAGTTAGGGTTAGATCTAGGTTTAGGGCTACAGTGAAAGGTAGGGCTAGGGTTAGGGCTAGGGTTTGACTTATCATAAAGGGTAGGGTTAGAAGTAGGGATAGGGCTAGGGCGAGAGTTAGAGTTAGTGTTAGGGTTAGGGTTAGATTTAGGGTTAGAATTAGGGCTTAATTAGGGCTAGGATTAGAGCTAGGTTTAGGATTAAGGCTGAGCCTAGGTTTATGGCTAGGGTGATGGTTATGGTTATGGTTAGGTATGATGTTATAGATAGCTTTAGAACTAGGGCGAGGGTTAAAATTAGGGTTAGGTCTATGGTTACCATTAGGTTTAGGATTAAGGCTAATATTAGGGCTATAATTAGGGCTAGAGTTTGTTTTAGGGTTAGGGCTTCATTAGGGCTAGGGCTAATGTCAGGTCTAGGTTTATGGTTAGATAGTTTTAGTGTTAATATTATTAGAGTTAGGATTAGGTTTATGGATATGATTAGGTTTAGGGTTCAGGTTAGGTTTAGGGTAATGTATGGGTTTAGGGTTATCCTCGGGTTAGCATTAGGCTTAGAATTAGGATTATGGTAATGGATAGGGTTACAGTTAGGGTTAGGGCTAGGTTTATGGTTAGGATTAAGGCTAGGGTTAGGGTTAGGTTTTGGGTTATCTCAAGGGTTAGCATTAGGGTTAGGTTTAGGGTAAGGGTTTGGCCTAGAATTAAGGTAATGGTTAGGGTTAAAGGTTATGTTCGGGCTCCAATTAGGGATAGGTTTTGGGTTAGGTTAGGGCTAGGTTTAGGGCTACAGCCAATGTAAGAATAGGGTTACGATTAGAACTAATTTTAATGTTAGATTTAGGGCTAGGGCTAGGGTTAGGTTTAGGTTTAGGTTTTGAGTGATGTTTAGAGCTAGGATTAGTGTTATGGTCAGAGTCAGGGTCAGTGTTAGTATTAGGTTAGGGATAGGACTCGAATTAGAGGTAGGTTTAGGGCTAGGTGTAGGCTTAGGTTTGGCTTATGTTAAAGGTTAGAGTTAGGGCTATGGCTCAGTTGTTTTGTAGGATTAGGGCTAGGGTAGAGCTAGTTTTAAGATTAGCATTAGTGTTAGTGAGAGGTTTAGCTTAGGGTTAGGGTTATATTTAGAGGTAGGGTTAGATATAGGATTAGGGCTAGAGCTAGGGTTAGGGCTAATGTCAAGGCAAGTGATAGGATTATGGTAAGGGATAGGGTTAGAATTAGAAATAGGACTAAGGCGAGAGTTAGAGTTAGTCTTAGGTCTAGGGTTAGGTTAAGTTTAGGGCTAAATTAGGGCTAGGATTAGGTCTAGCATTTCTATTAGAGTTAGCCCTGGTTTTAGGCTTAGGTTTAGGTTTAGGGATAGGGTTAGGTTTACAGGAAGGGATGGGGTTAGACCTAGTTTTAGGGCTAGGTTGAAGGTTAGAATTCAGTTAGGGCTAGGGTTATGGTTTGGTTTAGTAATAAGGCTAGATTTAGGGCTAGGATGAGGGCTAGGGTTTGTTTTAGGGTTGTGGCAAGAATTAGGTCTAGGGCTAGTGTAAGGATTAGGCTTACGTTAGGGATAGATTGAGGGTTAGATTTATTGCTAGGTCTAGTATAAGGGTTTGGTTTAGGGGTAAGGGTCAGATTTGAAGCTAGGGGTATTATTAGGGTTAGAATTAAGTTTCGGGTTTGGTTTAGGTTAGGGTTTAGGTTTAGAGCTTGAATTAGCATTAGGGTTTGGTTAGGGTAATGATAGGTTTAGGTTTAGGGTTCATGTTAGGTGTAGGGTAATTGATAGGGTTAGAGTTTGCAAAAGGGTTAGGGTTAGGCCTAGGGTTAGCCTTAGGGTTATGGTTGTGCTTAAGGTAAGGGATAGGGTTAGGGCTTGTGTTATGGTTAGTATTAGGGCTAGAGTTAGGGTTAGACCTAGGGTTAGGGTTAGGTTTTATGTTTAGGATATGGTTTAGAGTTTGAGCTAGGGTTAGCGCTAGGGCAAGGGTTAGGATTAGGGTTAGGTCTAGGTTATAGTTATGGTTAGGGTCAAGGTTAGTGTTAAGGTTAGGGCTAGGGTTATCATTAGATTTAGGATATTGGACAGGGTTTGATTTCGTGTTAGGGTTAGGTTTAGGGTTAGGTTTTGGCTTAAGGTTAGGATTAGGGATAGGCTTAGTGTTAGTTTTAGGGTAATGGTTAGGGTTTGAGCAAGGGTTAACTCTATGGCAAGGATTAGGTTTATGGTTATGTCTAGGGTTAGGGGTAGGTAGATTTAAGGTAAGGGCTAGGATTATCATCAGGGTTAGGGTTAGGGTTAGAGGGTTAGGGTTAGTGTAATGGGTAGGGTAAGAGCTAGGGTTAGGGGTAGGGTTATCTTTAAGGTTAGGGTTAGAGTTAGGGTAATATATAAGCTTAGAGCTAGGGTTAGGGATAGGGTTAAGGTTAGGATTAGGGCTAGGGTTAAGGTTAGGTTTAGGTTTAGGCCATGGGTTAGTGTAGGATTAGGTTAAGTTTAAGGGTTAGGGATTGAGCTAGTGTTTTGACTAGGACAAGGATTAGGGTTAGAGTCAGTGTGAGCATTAGGACTAGGGTTAGCATTAGGGTTAGGGTTAGTGTTAGGGTAATGGATAGAGTTCGAGGTAGGTTTTGGCCTATGGTGATGGCTAGTTTCAAGGTTAGTGATATGGCTTGGTCTAGTGTTAGGGTTATGTTTTTTGTTAGGATAAGGTTTAGAGCTACGGTCTGTGTTAGGGTAAGTGTCAGTGTTCAGGTTAGGGTTAGGTTTATTGTTAGGGCCAGCATTAGGACTAGGGTTTGGTCTAGGAGTAGGGTTAGTGTTTGGGTTAGGTTAAGTTTTTACTTAGGGCTAGGCCTAGAGTTATCAGTAGATAAAGGATTAAGTGTAGGTCTAGGTCTAGTGTTAAGGTAAGGTTTAGTTATAGGGTTACAGGTAGTGCCAATGTTAGGGGTCGGTTTAGGGTTTCAGTCAGGTTTAGACCTATGGTTAGTGTTAGGGTCAGAATAAGGGTCAGAGTTAGTGTTAAGGTTTGGGATAGTGATAAAGCTAGATTGAGATTTAGGGTTAGGACTAATAATAGAGTTAGGTTTTGGGTTAGGCTAAGAATTAGGTTTAGGACTAGGGTAGATTTAGGGTTAGAGTTTGGCTTAGGGTAAGGGATAGGGTTAGCACTAGTTTTAGGGCTAGGATTAGGGTTAGGGTTAGGGCTAGGGTTAGGTTTATGGTTAGGGTTAAAGCTAGGGTTAGAGATTAGATTAGGGCTAGGCTAGGTTTTGTGTTAGCTTTAGGGCTATGGCTAATGTAAGAACTAGGGTTACAATTAGGGCTAGTTTTAGGGTTAGTGTTACATCTAGGTTCAGTGTTTGGTTAGGTTTAGGGTTAGGGTTATGTTTAGAATAATGGATAGGTTAGGGTTAGTGGGTGTGTTAGGGTTAGGCTGAGGGTTAGCAATAGTTTGAGGATTAGGGTTAGGGTTAGGGTAATGGATAGGGTTAGAGCTAGGGTTAGGGCTAGGATTATGTTTAGTGTTAGGTTTAGGGTTAGTGCAAAGATTAAAGTTAGGGTTAGGTTTAGGGTAAGGGTTAGGACTTAGTTTAGGTTTAGAGTTAGGGTTAAAGCTAGGGTTGGGGCTCTCATTAGGGCTAGATTTTGGGTTACATTAGGGCTAATTTTAGGGATACAGCTAATGTAAGAACTAGGGTTATGATTAGGGCTAAATTTAGGGTTACAGTTAGGGCTGTCTAGTTTTATGGTTAGATTTAAGTTCAGGGTGATGTTTTGAGCTAAGGTTAGTGTTAAGTTCAGAGTCAGAGTCAGGGTTAGTTTTAGGGTGGGGGATAGGACTCGAATTAGGGGTAGGCTTAGGACTAGATGTAGGGTTAGGATTTGGTTTAGGTTAAGGATTAGGATTAGTGCTATGGCTCGTTATGTTTTAGGGCTAATGCTAAAGTTATGGGTAGTTTTCCGATTAATGTTAGTGTTATTGCTAGTGATAGGGTGAGTTTAGGTTTGGGGGTACATTTAGAGTTATGGTTTATTCTAGGGTTAGCACTATTTCTAGGGTTAGGGCTAAGGTTAGGTCTAGTGTTTGGGTTATGGTAATGGACAGGGTTAGAACTAGGAATAGAGCTAGGGCGATAGTTAGTCTTAAGGCTAGGGTTAGGGTTAAGTTTAGGGCTAAATTAGGGCTAGGAATATGTCTAGGATTTGTGTTAGGGTTAGGCCTATGGTTAGGGCTATGTTTAGAATTAGGTTTAGGGTTAGGTTTCGGGGAAGGGATGGGATTATAGCTAGGTTTAGGGCTAGGTCAATGATTAGAATTAGGTTTAGGTCTAGGGTTAGGTTTGTGTTAGAATTAAGGCTAGATTTGGGGTTAGGATGAGGGCTAGGGTTTGTGTTAGGGTTAGGGCAAGTTTTAGGGATAGGGATAATGTCAGGTTTAGGGTTACAGTTAGGGATAGTTATTGGGTTAGTTCATGGCTAGGTCTAATGTTAGGTTTAATGTAAGGCCCAGGTTAAGAGTAAGGTGTATTTTTAGGGTCAAGGTCAGGTTTTGGTTTGTGTTAGGTTAATTATTAGGGTTAGGGCTCAAATTAGCATTAGGGTTAGAATTAGGGTTAGGTTTATGGATAGGTTTAGGTTTAGGATTCAGATTAAGATTAGAGTAATTGGTAGGGTTAGGGTTATTGGTATGGTTTAGGATTCGGGTTAAGATTAGGGTAATTGGTAGGTGATAGGGTTAGGGTTAGGCCTAGGGTTAGTATTTGGGTTAGGGTAATAGTTAGGGTAATGAATAGCATTAGAGCTAGTGTTAGGGATAGGGTTTTGGATAGGGTTAGGGCTAGAGTTAGGGTTAGGTTTAGGCTAGGGCTAGGGCTAGGATTAGGGTTTGGGTTAGGTTTAGGGTACAGATTAGGTTTTGAGCTAGGGTTAGTGCTACGGTGAGGGTTAGGTTTAGGATTATGTCTAGGGTTAGATTTATGGTTAAGGTTAGGGTTAGTTTTAGAGTTAGGGCTAAGGTTATCTTTAGAATTAGGTTAATGCATAGGGTTAAATGTTGGGTTAGGGTTAGGGGTAGTATTAGGTTTAGGGTTAGTGTTAGGGTTAGGGTTATGATTATCATTAGAATTAGAGTAATGAATAGGGTTAGATGACAGGTTAGGGTTAGGAGTAGGTTTAGGGTTAGTGTTAGGATTAGGGCTAAGGTTAGTGTCCATGTAAGGATTAGGGTTTTATCTATGGTTAAAGCTACAATGAGATTTAGGGTTAGGTCTAGGATTAGGTTTCCAATTAGGATTAGAGCTAGGGTTATAATTAGTGTTAAGGTTCAATTTAGGGTAATGGATAATTTTAGAGATAGTATTAGGGCTAGTGTTAACATTATGATTAGGGCTAGGATTAGGATTAGGTTTAGGGATAGGGCTAGGGTTATGTTCAGGGTTCGGTTTGGGGTTTTATCTAGGGTTAGGTCTAAGGCAAAGGTTAGAGTTAGCGTGAGGGTTAGGCTTAGGGTAAGGGATTAGGTTAGGTTAGGGTTAGGATTATGCTTTGGGCTAGATTTAGGCCTTGGTTTAGGGCTAGGTTTTGTGTGAGGTTTAGAGATAGTTTTAGTGCTATGGTAATGTAAGGGTTATGTTTACAGTTATGGCTAGGTCTAGTGTTAGGTTTAGGTTTCGGTTGGGGTCAGTTTTAGAGCTAGGGTTAGTGTTAGTGTCAGGGACTGTGTTTGGAATAGGGTTAGGGTTAGGGCAAGAACCAGAATTAGGATTGCTTAGTCTAGAGTCAAGGCTTAGGTTAAGGGTTATCATTAGAGATAGGGCTAGTTTTTTGTTTAGATCTTGGTTAAAGATATGGCTAGATTCAGGATTAGGTTTAATCTAGGGCTAGTGTTAGGGTTAGGTTTAGATATAGGGTTATGGGTAGGGCTACTGTTAGGGTTTAGTTTAGGTTAAGGGTCAGAATAAGGGTCAGGGATAGGGTTAGGATTTGGGTTATTGTTAAAACAAAAATGAGGGCTAGGGTTAGGACTAGCAACAGGGTTAGGGTTTGGGTTAGACTAAGGATTAGTTTTAGGACTAGGGTTAGCATTAGGGTTGGGGTTTGGCTAGGGTAAATGATAATGTTAGAGCTAGGGTTAGAGCCAGGGTTCGGGTTTGGGTTAGGGCTAATGTTAGGGTTAGGGTTAGGGTGAAAGCTAGGGTTAGGTCTCAGATTTGGGCTAGGTTTTGGTTAGCATTAGGTTTAAGGTTACAGCTAATGTATGCTCTAGGGTTATGATTAGAACTAGTTTTAGAATTAGAGTTAGGACTAGGTTTTAGGGCTAGGGCTATGGTTAGGGCTAGTTTTAGGCTTAGCATTCGGTTTAGGGCTAGTTTTAGAATTAGAGTTAGACTAGGTCTAGTGTTAAGGTAAGGTTTAGATTTAGGGTGTTGTTTAGAATTAGGGTTAGTGTTAATGTCAGAGACAGATTCAGGGGAAGTTTTAGGGTTAAGACTAGGACTCGAATTAGGGCTAGGATTAGGGCTAGATTTAAGGTTAGGGTTTGGTTGAGGTAAAAGTTTAGGGTTTGTGTTATGGCTCAGTTTTGTTTTAGGGCTAAGCCTATGGTTAGGACTAGTTTTACGATTAGCATTAGAGTTAGGTATAGTGTTAGGGTTAGGTTTAGGTGTAGAATTAGGGTTAAATTTAGAGTTAGGTTTAGATCTAGGGTTAGGGCAAGGTGTAAGTTTAGGGCTAGGGTTATTCTTGGCTTAGGGCTAGGAATAAGGTTATGGTAAGTGATAGGGTTTGAATTAGGGCTAGGGCTAGGGCAAGAGTTATATTTAGTCTTAAAGCTAGGGATAGGGTTAGGTTTAGGATTAGGGCTAGTGTTAGTGTTAGGGTTAGGGTTTGTGTTAGGCTTAGGGTAAGCGATGGGGTTATAACTAGGTTTAGGGCTAGGAAAAGGGTTAGAATTAGGGTTAGGTTATGATTAAGGCTAGGTTTTGGGCTAGGACGAGAGCTAGTGTTCATGTTAGGGTTAGGGCTAGGATTAGGGCTCGGGCTAATGTCAGGTCTAGGGTTACAGTTAGGGATAGGTTTCGGGTTATGTTTATGGTTAGGTCTAGTGTAAGAGTTAGATTTAGGGTAAGGGTCAAGTTACAGCTATGTGTATTATTAGGGTCAGTGTATGGCATAAGTTTTGGTTTAGGTTAAGGTTTAGGTTTAGGGCTCGAATTAGCATTAGGGTTAGAGTTAGGGTTAGGGTAATGAATAGGCTTAGGATTAGGTTTCAGGTTAGTTTAAGGGTAATGGATAGGTTTAGGGATTGCAATAGGGTTAGGGTTAAGCCTAGGGTTATCATTAGGGTTAGGATTATGATTAGGGTATGGATAGAATTAGAGGTAGGGTTAGGGCTAGGGTTATGGTTAGGATTAGGGCTAGGGTTAGGGTAATGGATATAATTAGAGCTATAGTTAGAACTATGGTTAAGGTTAGGATTAGGGTTAGTGTTAGATTCGGGTTTGGGATAGGGCTATGGTTGTGTTAAGGGTAAAGGTTAGGCTTTGAGCAAGGGTTAGGTCTAAAGCGAGGCTTAGGGTTAGGGTTAGGGCTAGGGTTAGGTTTAGGGTTACACTTAGAGCTATGTTCAGGTCTAGGATTAGGGCTAGGTTTTGTGTTAGTTTAGGCCTAGGGTTAGAGGCAAGGGTAATGTAAGAGCTAGGGCTATGATTAGAGCTAGTTTTAGGGTTAGGGTTATGGCTAGGTCGAGTGTTAGAATTAGGTTTTGGGTTAGGGTGAGCTTTGAAGCTAGGATTATGTTAGGGTCAGGGCCAATGTTAGGTTAGAGTTAGTGTTGGGGTTAGTGCCAAAATTAGGACTAGGGTTAGGCCTAGGGGTAGCGTTAGTGTTTGGGTTAGGTTAAGGGTTATTATTAGGGCTAGGGCTAGGTTGTTGTTCAGGTCTAGGGCTAGAGATATGGCTAATTTAGGATTAGATTGAGGTATAGGGCTAGTGTTAGGTTTAGGTTTAAGTATAGGATTATCAGTTTAGGTTTAAGTATAGGAATAGGGATTAGTTTCCGGCTAGGGTCAGGTTTAGACCTACGGTTAGTGTTAGGGTCAGAATAAGTGTCAGAGTTAGGGTTTGGGTTAGGCTCTGGATTAAGTTTAGGACTAGGGTTAGCATTAGGTTTAGGGTTTAGCTTAAAGTAATGGATAGGGTAAGAGCTAGGATTAGAGTTAGGGTTAGGGTATGGGTTAAGGCTAGTTTTAGGGTTAGGGTTAAAAATAGGGTTAGCACTCAGATTAGGGCCAGGTCTGGGGTTAGCTTGGGGCTTTTGTTTGGCTTACAACTAATGTTTGAACCAGGGTTATGATTAGGGCTACTTTTTGGGTAAGTGTTATGGCTAGGTCAAGTGTTAGGGTTAGGGTTAGTGTTGGTGTGATGTTTAGAGCTAGGGTTAGTGTTAGGGTCAGGTTCATTGTTCAGGTTATAGTTAGGGTTAGAGTTAAACCCAGAATTATCACTAAAGTTAGGTCTAAGGGTAGGGTTAGTGTTTGCATTAGGTTAAGGTTTATCATTAGGGCTAGGGTTAGGTTTTTGTTTAGGTCTAGGGCTAGAGTTATGGCTAGATTTAGGATTAGGTTTAGGTCTGGGGATAGTTTTAGGGTTAGGTTTAGGAATAGGTTTATTTCTAGTGCTAGTTTTAGGGTTCAGTATAGGGTAAGGGTCAGGTTTATACCTACGATTACCATTAGTGTCAGAATAAGTGTCAGGTTTGCATTATGGTTCGAGCTATAATGAGGGCTAGGGTTAGCAGTAGTAATAGGGTGAGGGTTTGGGTTAGGCTAAGGATTAGGGTTAGGCCTAGGATTAGCATTAGGGTTAGAGTTAGCTTAGGGTGAGGGACAGGATTAGAGCTAGGGTTAGGGCTATATTTAGGGTTAGGGTTAGGGATTGTGTTAGGTTTAGGTTTAGGGTTAAAGCTAGGGTTAGGTCTTGCATTGAGGATAGATTTTGTTTAGAGTTAGGGCTAGGTTGAGAGTTATGGCCAATGTATGGACTAGGGTTACGATTTGTGCTAGTTATAGGATTAGGATTAGGACTAGGTCCATTGGTAGGATTAGGTATAATATTAGGGTGATGTTTAGAGCTAGGGTTAGTGTTAGGGTCAAATTCAAGGTCAGAGTAGTTTTAGGGTTAGGGTTTGGACTCGAATTAGGGCTAGGGTTAGGACTAGGTATAGGGTTAGGTTTTGGTTTAGGTTAAGATTTAAAGTTAGAGCTATGGCTTGGTTTTGTTTTAGGGCTAGGGCTAAGGTTAGGGCTAGTTTTAGGCTTAGCATTAAGTTTAGGGCTAGTGTGAAGTTTAGGTTTAGGCTTCGGGTTAAAGTTAGAATTAGATTTAGGATTAAATGTAGGGTTAGGTCTAGGGCTAAGGATAGGGCTACTGTTAGGTCTTGGTTTATGGCTAGGATTAGGGTTATGGTAAGGGATAGGGTTAGAACTAGTAATAGGGCTAGGGTGAGAGTGAGAGTTAGTATTACGGCTAAGCTTAGTGTTTGGTTAGGTATAGGGCTTAATGAGGGATAGTAATAGGGCTAGGTTTATGGTTATATTTAGGCTTAGGCTTAGTTTTACGATTAGGGTTAGGTTTAGTGTAAGCGATGGGGTTAGAGCTAGGGATAGGGCTAGGGTGAAGGTTAGAATTAGGGTTAGGGCTAGGGTTTCATTAGAGTTATGATTAAGGCTAGGTTTAGTGCTAGGATGAGGGCTAGGGTTTGTGTTAGGGTAAGGGATAGGATTAGTGTTAGGGCGAATGTCATATCTAGGGTTATGGTTAGGGATAGTTTTAGGATTAGGTTTATGGCTATGTTTAGTGTGTTAGGTTTAGGGTAAGGATCAAGTTTAGAGCCAGAGGTATTATTAGTGTCAGGATTAGGTTTAGGGCTTTGTTTAGGTTAGGGTTTAGGGTTAGGGCTCGAATTAGCATTAGGTTTTGGGTTAGGGTAATGATAGGGTTTGGTTTAGGGTTCAGGTTAGATTTAGCATAATGGATAGGGTTACGGTTAGGGATAGGGTTAGATTTAGGCCTAGGGTTAGCATTATAATTAGGGTTATATTTAGGGTAATTGATGGGGTTAGAGCTAAATTTAGGGCTAGGTTTATGGATAGGATTAGGGCTAGGGTTATGGTTCGGGTTATTTATTTGTTTTGTGTTAAGTTTAGGGCTAGAATTCAGCAAGGACAAATGTCAAGTCAAGGGTTATGGTTAGGGATAGTTTCAGGGTTAGGTTTATGGCTAGGTCTAGTATAAAGTTTTGATTTAGGAGTAGGGTCAGTGTTAGAGCTAGGTATATTATCACGGGAAGGGTCAGAGTTAGGGTTTGGATTAGGTTAAGGTTTAGGTTTAGGGCTTGAATGAGCATTAGGGTTAGGGTTAGGGTAATGATAGGGTTAGGGTTAGAGTTCAGATTAGGTTTATGTTAATGAAATAGGTTAGGGTTAGGGATAAGTATAGGGTTAGGTCTAGGGTTACCATTAGATTTATGATTATGGTTAGGGTAATGGATAGGGTTAAAGCTAGTGATACGGCTAGGGTTATGGTTAGAATTCTGGCTAGTCTTAGGGTAAGGTTTAGGACTAGGTTCTGGGTTAGGTTTAGGGTTAGGGTTAAAGCTAGGATTAAGGCTCAGATTAGGGCTTGGTTTGGGGTTTGGTTAGGGCTCTGGTTAGGGCTATGGCTAATGTATGAACTAGTGTTACAATTAGTGCTAGTTTTAGGGTTAGAGTTAGGGCTAGGTCTAGTGTTACGGTTCGGTTTAGGGTTAGGGTGATGTTTAGAGCAATGGTTATTGTTAGGGTCAGTGTCAGAGTCAGGGTTAGTTTTAGGGTTAGGGTTAGAACTCGAATTAGGGCTAAAGTTAGTACTAGGTGTACGGTTAGGGTTTGGTTTATGTTAAGGATTAGGGATATAGGTTTGTTTTGTATTAGTGCAAGGGTACGGTTACAGCTAGATTATGGATTAGCATCATGGTTAGGGCTAGTGTTAGGTTGGGGTTTAGGCTTAGAGTTAGGGTTAGATTTAGAGTTAGGTTTAGATCTAGGGGTAGGGCTACGGCTAGGGCTAGGGTTAGGGCAAGGGTTAGGTCTAGGGTTAGGGCGAGGGTTAGGGTTATGGTAACGAATATGATTAGAACTATGGATATGGCTGGGTTGAGAATTAGGGTTAGTCTTAGTAGTCATTTTAGGGTTAGGGTTAGGTTTAGGGCTAAATTAGGGCTAGGATTAGGGCTAGGGTTAGGTCTAGGGTTAGGGCTAAATTAGTGTTAGGATTAGGGCTAGGGTTAGATCTAGGGTTAGGGCTAAATTAGGGCTAGGATTAGGGCTAGGGTTAGTGATAGGGTTAGGGCTAGGATTAGGGCTAGAATTAGGGTTAGGTTTAGGGCTAAATTAGGGCTAGGATTAGGGATAGGTTTAGTGTTAGGGTTAGGGCTAAATTAGAGGTAGTATGAAGGCTAGGGTTAGTGTTGGGGTTAGACCAAGGGGTTGGGCTAGAGTTAGGGTTAGCATTGGTGTTAAGGTTAAGTTTAGGGGAATTGGTGGGGTTATAGCTAGCTTTAGGGCTAGGGTGAGGGTTAGAATTAGGAATAGGCCTAGGGTTTTGGTTCTGTTTAGGATTAAGGCTAGGTTTAGGGCTAGGTTAAGGGCTAAGATTTCTGTTAGGGTTATGGCTAGGACCAAGTCTAGGGCTAATATTAGGTCTAGGGTTAATGTTAAGGATAGTTTCAGTGTTAGGTTATAGCTAGGTCTAGTGTAAGAGTTAGGTTTATGTTACAGGTCAGCTTTAGGGCTAGGGTTATTATTGGGGTTAGGGTGAGGGTCAGGGTTAGCATTTGGTTTAGCTAAAGGTTTAGAGATAGGGCTAGAATTAGCATTAAGGTTAGGTTTAGGATTAGCATAATGGATAAGGTTTAGTTTAGGTTTCAGTTAAGGTTTAGGGTAATGGATAGGTTAGGTTAAGCATTAGGGTTAGGGTTATGTTTAGTGTAATGGATAGGTTTATTGCTAGGGTTAGGGCTAGATTACGGTTTGGATTAAGTCTAGGATTAGGGCTAGGTTTAGGGATAGGGCTAGGGTGTAATTTAGGGTAAGTTTTAGGGTTAGGGTAAGTGTTAGGTTTAGGGCTAGGGTTATGGTTAGGTTAGGGTAAGGGTTAGTGTTTGAGCTAGGGTTAGGGCTAGGGTGAGGTTTAGGTTTAGGTTTAGGTCTAGGTTTACATTTATGGTTAGAGTTATGGTTAGGTTAGGGTAAGGGTTAGTGTTTGAGCTAGGGTTAGGGCTAGGGTGAGGTTTAAGTTTAGGTTTAGGCTTACATTTATGGTTAGAGTTAGGTTTAGTGTTAGTCTATCCCTAACTAGGGGTAGTTTAGGATATGGTTAGAGCTAAAGTTCAGGCTAGGTTTAACGTTAGGATTAGGGTTAGGGGTAGGGTTAGGGTTAGGGTTAGGGTTTAGGATAGACCTAGGGTTATGTTTAGTGTAAAGATTAGGCTTTGAGCTAGGGTTAAATCTAAGGCGAGTCTTAGGGTATGGCTAGGGTTAGGGTGAGTGTTATGCTTAGAGCTAAGTTTAGGCCTAGGCTTAGGGCTAGGTGTTGTGTTAGGTTTAGGATAATGCATACTATATGAACTAGGGTTATGTTTAGGGCTAGTTTTAGGGTTAGGGTTATGGCTAGGTCTAGTGTTAGGTCTAGGTTTTGGTTAGTGTCAGGTTTAAATCTAGGTTCATTGTTAGGATCAGGGTCAGTTTGGGGGATAGGGTTAGGGTTAGGGTTAGAGCCAGAATTAGCACTAGGTTTAGGTCTAGGGGTATGGTAAGTGTTCTGTTTAGGTTAAGGGTTATTGTCAGCGCTAGTGCTAGGTTTTGTTTTTTTTTGTTTTTTTAGGTCTAGGGCTAGAGTTATAGCTATATTTAGGATTAGCTTTGGGTCTAGGTCTAGTGTTAGGCTTAGGTATAGGTATAGGGTAACCAGTAGGGCTAGTTTTAGGATTTGGTTTAGGGTTAGGGTCAGGTTTAGACCTAGGGTTACTGTTAGGGTCAGATGAGGGTCAGAGTTATGTGTAGAGGTAGAATGAGGGCTAGGGTTAAGACTAGTATTATGGTTAGAGTTTAAGCTAGGCTAATGATTAGGATTAGAAATAGGGTTAGCATTTGGGTTAGGGTTTGGCTTAGTGTAAGGAATAAGGTTAGAGTTAGGCTTAGGGATAGAGTTAGGGTTAGGGTTAGGACTAGTATTAGGGTTAAAGCTAGGGTTAGGGCTCGGATTAGGGGTAGCATTTGTGTTAGGGTTAGGGCTATGGTTAGGACAATGACTAATGTATGAACTAGCATTATGATTAAGGCTAGTTTTAGAGTTAGGTTAAGGCTAGAAATAGTGATAGGGTTAATTTAAAGTTAGGGTGATTTTTAGAGCTAAGATTATTGTTAGGGTCAGGGTCAGGGTTAGTTTTAGAGTTAGTTTTAGGGTTAATTGTAGGGTTAGGGTTTGATTTAGTTTAAGGGTTAGGATTAGGGCTATGGCTTGCTTTTGGTTTATGGTTAGGGCTAGGTATAGGGCAAATTTTAGGATTAGCGTTATGGTTAGGGGTAGTTTAGGGTTTGGTTTAAGCTTATTGTTACAGTTAAATTTAGAGTTAGGTTTAGATTTAGACTTAGGCTTAGATCCATGGTTAGGATTAAGGCTAAGGATAGAACTAGGGCTAGGGCTAGGGCAAGATTTAGAGTTAGTCTGATGGCTAGGTTTAGGGTTAGGATAGGATTAAATAAAGGCTAGGATTAGCACTAGGCTTTGTGTTAGGCCTACGTTTAGGGCGAGGGTTAGGGTAAGGTTTAGGATTATGGTTAGTTTTTAGGTACAGGATGAGGTTATAGGTAGATTTAGGGCTAGGGTGAAGAATAGAATTAGGGTTAGGGCTCGGTTATGGTTCGGGTTAGGATTAAGCCTAGGTTTAGGGCTAGGATTACCAGCTAGGGCTAATTTCAAGTCTAGTGTTACAGTTAAAAATAGTTTTAGGGTTAGATTTATGGCTAAATCTAGTGTAAGGGTTAGGTTTAGTGTTAGGGTCAGGTTTAGAGCTAAGGGTACTATTAGCATGAGGGTCACAATTAGTGTTTTGGATAGGTTAATGCTTAATGTTAGGGCTCTAATTAGCATTAGAGTTAGGATTAGGGTAAAGATAGTGTTAGGTTTAGATTTCAGGTTAGGTTTAGGGTAATGGATAGGGTTAAGATTAGGGAAACAGTTAGGTTTAGGCCCAGGTTTAGCATTAGGGTTAAGGTTATGGTTAGGATAATGGATAGGGTTACAGATAGGGGTGCAGCTAGGGTCAATGTTATGATTATTGATAGGGTTAGGATTAGGGTTAGGGTTAGGATTAAATCTAGGGTTACGGCTAGGGTTATAGTTACGATTAGTGACAGGGTTAGGGTTAGAGGTAAATCTAGGAATACTGCTTGGAATAAGGCTACGTTTTGGGATAAGTTAAGGCTAGGTTTAGGATTATGGCTAATGTAAGTTCCAGGGTTGCGATTAGGGGTAATTTTAGAGTTAGGGTTAGGGCTAGGTCGATTGTTAGGTGTAGGTATAGGGTTAGGGTGATGTTTAGACCTAGGGTTAGTGTTAAGGTCAGAGTCAGGGTCAGGGTTAGTTTTAGGGTTTGGCTTAAAACCCAAATTAGGGCTAGAGTTATGGCTAAGTGTAGGGTTAGGGCTTAGTTTATATTAAGGGTTAGGGTTAAGTCTATGGCTTGGTTTTGTTTTAGGGCTAGGGTTAGTGCTAGTTTTAGGATTAGCCTTAGGGTTAGGGCTATTGTTATGTTTAGGTTTAGGCTAGGGTTTAGGATGAGATTTAGAGTTAGGATTAGATCTAGGGTTGGTGCTAGGGCTATGAATAGGGCTAGTGTTAGACCTATGGTTTGGGCTAGTATTATGGTTCCAGTAAAAGTATAGAGTTAGAACTAGGGTTAGGACTAAGGTGAGAGTTAGAGTTAGTCTTTGGACTAGGGTTAGGGTTAAGTTTATGGATAGGGCTAAATTAGATCTAAGATTAGGGCTAGGGTTAGTGTTAGGGTTAGGCCTAGGGTTATGGTTAGGGTTATAATTAAGGCTATGTTTAGGGCTAGAATAAGGGCTAGGGTTTGTGTTAGGGTTAGGGCTAGTATCATGGATAGGGATAATATAAGGTCTAGGGTTATGCTTAGGGATAGTTTTAGGGTTACTTTTATGGCTAGGTCTAGTGTAAGGGTTAGGTATAGGGTAAGAGTGAGGTTTAGAGCTAGGGAAATTATTAGGGTCAGTGTCAGTGTTAGGGTTTGGTTTAGGTTTGAGTAAAGGATTAGGGTTCAAATTAGCATTAGGGTTATGGTTAGGGTAATGATTGGATTAGGTCTAGGGTTCAGTGTAGGTTTAGGGTAATTGATAATTTTGGGGATAGTGATATGTTTAGGGTTAGGCCTAGGGTTAGCATTAGGGTAAGGGTTATGTTTATGGTAATGATATAGTTAGACTTAAGGTAAGGGCTAGGGTTATGTTAGGATTAGGTCTTGATTTAGGGTTTGGGTGAGAGTTAGAACTAGGTTTAGGTTAGGGTTATGTTTAGTGTAAGGGTTAGGTTCTGAGCTATGGTTTGCGCTAGGCTTAGAGTTAGTTTCAGGATTAAGTCTAGAAATAGGATTACTGTAGATTCTGGGTCAGGGTTAGGGTTAGGATTAGACCTAGGGTTAGTGGTAGGGTCAGTAAAAGGGTCAGGGTTAGTGTTAGGGTTTTGTATAGGGTTAGATCTAGGTAAGGTTAAGGGATTTTAATAGGGTTAGTGTTTTGGTTAGCCTAAGGATTAGAGATAGATCTAGGGTTACCCTTAGGTTTAGGGTTTGGCTTTGGTAAGGGATTTGTTTAGAGCTAGGGTTATAGCTATGGTTATGGTTAGAGTTAGGGTTAAAGCTAGGTTTAGGGCTCAGATTAGGCCTAGGTCTTGTGTTAAGGATAGGGTTAGGGTTAGGGCAATGGCTAATGTAAGAACTAAGGTTACCATTAGGTTAGTTTTAGTGTTAGGGTATGGGTTAGGTTTAGTGTTAGGGTTAGGTTTAAGGTTAGGGTAATATTTATAGCTAGGGTTCGTGTTAGGATAGGAGTCCGGGTCAGGCTTAGTTTTAGCATTAGAGTTAGGACTCGAATTAGGGCTAGGGTTACTGTTAGGGTTTAGTTTATGGTGAGGGCGGTGTTTAGAGCTAGGGTGAGTGTTAGGATATGAGTCAGGGTCAGTGTTGGTTTTAAGGTTAGGGTTAGGACTCGAATTAGGGCTAGGTTTAGGTCTAGTTGTAGTTTTAGGATTTGGTTTAAGTTAAGTGTTAGGGTTAGGGCTCATACTCGGTTTTGTTTTAGTCCTAGGGTTATGGTTAAGGCTAGTGTTAGTGTTAGGCTTAGGCTTAGTGTTAGGGTTAAATTTTGAATTAGGGTTAGATCTAGGGTTATGGCTAGAACTAAGGATACTGCAAGGATTATGGGTAGGTTTAGGGTTATGGTGAGGGACAGGGTTAGAACTAGGGCTAGGGCGAGAGTTAGTATTAGGCCTAGGGTTAGGGTTAGATTTAGAGATAGGGCTAAATTAGGGCTAGGATTAGGGCTAGGTTTTGTGTTTAGTTTAAGCCTAGGGTTAGGGTTAGGGTTAGAGTTTAGAGTTAGAGTTTAGAGTTTAGGGTTAGAGTTAGGGCAAAGTTTGGGGTAGGGATGGCTTTATAGCTAGGTTTAGAGATAGGGTGAGGGTTAGAATTAGGGTTAGGGCTGTGGTTGGGGTTAGCATTATGATTAAGGCTAGGTTTAGGGCTAGGATGAGGGTTTTTTTTTTAGAGTTAGGGCTAGGATTAGTGCTAGGGATAATTTCAGGTCCAGAATTATGGTTAAAGATAGTTTTAGGGTTAGGATTATGAGTACGTCTAGTTAAGGGTTAGGTTTAGGGTTAGCATCAGGTTTAGAACTAAGGGTATTATTAGGGTCAAGTTCTGGAGTAGGGTTTGGGATAGGTTAAGGTTTTAAAGTTAGGGCTCGAATTAGCATTATGGTTAGGGTTATGGTTATGTAATAGAGTTAGAAATCAGTTTAGGGCTAGGGTTATGGTTATGCCTAGGGCTAGGCTTTTGGTTAAGTTAGTGCTAGGGTTAGGATTATGGCTAATATAAGTACTAGGGTTATGATTATGGCTAATTTTAGTGTTTTAGGGCTAGGTTTGCTGTTAGGTTTAGTTTTAGGATTAAGGTGATGTTTAGACCTCGGGTTAGTGTTTTGGGCAGAGTAAGGGTCAGGGTTAGTTTTAAGGTTTGGCTTAAAACTTGAATTAGGGATGGGTTTAGGGCTAGGTGTAGGGTTAGGGCTTGGTTTAGGTTAAGGGTTATGGTTAGAGCTTTGGCTCGGTTTTATTTTAGGGCTAGAGTTAGGGTTAGGATTATTGAAATTTTTAGAATTAGTTTCAGGGTTAGGGCTAGTCTTAGATTTAGGTTTAGGCTTCGGTTTAGGGTTAAATTTAGAGTTAGGTTTTTATCTAAGATTAGTGCTAGGGCTAAGGATAGGGCAAGGGTTAGGACTGAGATTTGGGATACGGTTATCTTTATGGGAAGGGATAGGATTAGAATGAGTGATAGGGCCAGTGTGAGAGTTAGAGTTATTCTTAGGGCTAGGGATAGGATTAGGGTTAGGGATATGGCTAAATTACACCTAGGATTAATGTTAGGGCTAGGGTTAGGGCTAGTTTTAGAATTAGCATCAGGGTTAGGGCTAGTTTTAGGCTTAGGCATCGAGTTAGGGTTAGATTTAAAGTTAGATTTTGATCTAGTGTTAAAGCTAGGGCTAAGGATAGGGTAATTGTGACAACAAGGGTTAGGGTTAGAGTTAGGGTTACGTTTAGGGTAAGGGATGTGCTTTTATCTAGGTTTATGGATAGGGAAAGAGTTAATATTAGGGTTAGGGCTAGAGTTAGGGTTAGGGTTATGATTAAGGCTAGGTTTATGGCTAGGATGAGGTTTAGGGTTTGTGTTAGGTTTAGGGATAGTATTAGGGCTAGGGCTAGGTCTAGGGCTATTGTCAGGTCTAGGGTTAAAGTTAGGGCTAGATTTAGTGTTAGATTTATGGCTTGGTCCAGTGTAAGGATTAGGTTTAGGGTAATATTCAAGTTTATATCTAGGGTTAATTTTAGGGTCATGGTCTGGGTTAGGGTTTGGGTTAGGTTAGAGTTTAGAGTTTAGGTTTAGGGTAATGACAGGGTTAGTTTTAGGGTTTATGTTTGGTTTAGTGTAATGGATAGGGTTGGGGTTAGGCCTAGGGTTAGCTTTATGGTTAGGGTTATGTTATGGTAATGGATAGAGTTAGAGAGTTTTAATATTAGTCTTAGGGTTAGGGCTAGTGTAAGTGTGAGATTTAGACTTAGGTTAAGGATCAGGGATAAGAATAGAGTTATAGTTAGATTTAGTCTTAGGGTTAGGGTTAAATTTAGAGTTAGGTTTAGATCTATGTTTTGAGATAGGGCTAAGTATAGGGTTAGGGTAGGGCTATGTTTAGGGCTAGGTGTATGGTTATGGTAAGGGATAGGGTTAGAACTAGGTATAGGGCTAGTGTGAGAGAGTTAGTCTTAGGGCTAGCGTTAGGTTTAGGGATAGGGCTAAATTTGGGCTTGGATTAGGGCTAGGGTTAGTGTTAGGGTTAGGCCTAGGGTTAGGGCTAGGGTTAGTGTTAAGTTTAGGGTTAGGGTTAGGTTTAGGGTAAGGGATGGGAATATAGCTAGTTTTAGGACTAGGGTTAGATTTAGGGTTAAGGTTAGGGTTAACATTAGGGTTTAGGGTTATGATTTAGGCGAGGTTCATGGCTAGGATGTGGGCTCAGTTTTGTATTAGGGTTAGGGCTAGGATTAGAGCTAAGGCTAATGTCAGGTCTAGGGTAGGGTTAGGGATAGTTGTAGGGTTAGGTTTATGTCTAGGTCTATTGTAAAGCTTAGGTTTCTTGTTAGGGTCAGGTTTAGAGCTATGGGTATTATTAGATCAGGGTCTAGGTTAGGGTTTGGGTTAGGTTAACGTTTAGGTTTAGGGCTCAAATAAGTCTTATGTTTAGGGATCGGGTAATGACACAGTTAGGTTTAGGGTTCAGGTTAGGTGTAGGTTAATGGACAGGGCTAGGATTAGGGTTCTGCCTAGGGTTAGCATAAAGACTATAGTTGTCTTAGGGTAATGAATAGGTTTAGAGCTAGGGTTAGGGCTAGGGTTATGGTTAGGATTAGGTCTAGGTTTAGGCTTAGGGTTATAGTTAGGGCTAGGGTTATTGTTAGGGTTAAAGCTAAGGTAGGGCTTGGATTAGGGCTAGCTTTTGTGATAGGTTAGGGCTATGGCTAATGTAAGAACTAGTGTAATGATTAGGACTAGTTTTATGGTTAATGCTAGGGCTAGGTGTAGTTTTAGGGTTAGGGTGAAGTTTAGAGCTTGCGTTATTGTTAGTGTCAGGGTCAGTGTTTGGGTAGGGTAATGGTTAGGGTTAAAGCCAGAATTAGGATTAGAGTTAGGTCTAGAGGTAGAATTAGAGTTTGGGGTAGGATAAGGGTTATTGTTAAGGCTACGTCTAGTTTGTCTTTAGGTCTAGAAATATAGTTATGGCTAGTGTTAGGATTAGGTTTAGGTCTAGGTCTAGTATTAGGGATAGGTTTAGGTATAAGATTATCAGTAGGGCTAGTGTTAGGTTTCGCTTTAGGGTTAGGTTTAGATTTAAACCTAAGATTACTGTTAGGGTCAGAATAATGGTCAGAGATAGGGTTAGGGTTTGGGTTATGGTTAGATCTAGAATGAAGGCTAGGGTTAGGACTAGTTATAGAGTTAGGGTTTTGGTTAGGCTAAGGATTGGTGATAAGAATATGGTTAGCATTAGGGTGAGGGTTTGGCTTAGGGTAAGGGATAGAGTTAAAGCTAGGGTTAGGACCAGGGTTATGGTTAGTTTTAGAGTTAAACCTCATGTTAGGGCTTGGATTAGGGATAGTTTTGTATTAGGGCTAGGGCTATTGTTATGGTTATGGCTATTGTAAGAACTAGGGTTATGATTAGGGTTAGTTTTTGGGTTAAGTTTACAGCTAGGTCTAGTGTTAGGGTTAGGTTTAAGGTTAGGGTAATGTCTACAGCTAGGTTTAGTGTTTTATATGAGTCAGGGTCATGGTTATGTTTAGGGTTAGGGTTAGGTTTCAAATTAGGGATAGGTTTAGGGCTGGTGTAGGGTTAGGGTTTTGTCTAGGGTAAGGGTTAGTGTTAGGGGTGTGGCTCAGTATTGTTTTAGAGCTAGGGCTAGGGTTAGGGCTAATTTTAGGATTAGCATTAGGGTTAGAGCTAGTTTTAGGGATAGGCTGAGGCATCGGGTTAGGGTTAGTTTTAGAGATAGGTTTCGATCTAGAGTTAGTACTAGGGCTAAGAATAATGCAAGGGTTAAGACTAGGGTTACAGCTTGGGTTAGGGTTACAGTAAGGGATAGGGTTAGAAATAGGGATAGGAATTGTGTGAGAATTATAGTTAGTCTTAATTCTAGGGTTAGGGTTAGGGTTAGGAATAGGGCTAAATTAGGGCTAGGATAAGGGCTAGGTTTAGTGTTAGGGTTAGGGCTAGAGTTAGCATTATGGTTAGGGCTAGTGCTAGTGTTAGGGTTAGGGTAAGGGTTAGGGATTAAGCTACAGTTAGGGCTAGGGGGAGTGTTAGGTTTAGAGTTAGGTCTGGGTTAGGGTTAGGGTTGGGGTTAGGGCTAGGGCTAGGGTTTTCATTAGGGTTAGGGTTAGTTATAGAGTAATGTATTGGATTAGATGTAAGATTAGGTTTAGGGTTAAGATTAAGTTATGGTTAAATTTAGGTTTAGGGATAGGTTTAGTTTTGATTTATGGTAAGGGTTATGGTTAAATTTATGGCAAGTGTTAGGTTTAGGGTTAGGTCAAGGGTTACGTTTATGATTAGGGTTAGGAATAGGGTTAGGTTTAGGGCTAGGGTTATTATTAGGGTTAGGGTTAGGGGTAGGGGTAGGGTAATGTTAGGGTTAGAGCTAGGGTTAGTACTAGGGTTAAGATTAGGATTAGGGCTAAGTTTAGGTTTATGTTTAGGAATAGGGCTAGGGTTATATTTAGGCAAAGGGTTAGGCTTTGAGCTAGGGTTATGTGTAAGGCAAGTTTTAGGGTTAGGGCTACATTTAGGATTATGGTTATGCTTAGGGTAGGTTTAGGCCTCAGATTAGGGCTAGGTTTTGTGTTTGTTTTATGCCCAGGGTTAAGGTTATGTGTAATGTAAGATTTAGGGTTCTTATCAGAGCTAGTTTACAGTTAGAGTTATGGCTATGTCTAGTGTTATCTTTAGGTTTGGGGTTAGGTTAAGGTTTAGAGCTAGGTTTAGTGTTAGTGTTAGGGTCAATGTTCAGGTTAGAGTTGGGTATAAGGTGAAAGCCAGAATTAGGACTAGAGTTTGGTCTAAGAATAGGGTTAGTGTTTGCTTTAGGTTAAGTATTATATTAGGGCTAGGCCTCAGGGTTTTTTTAGGTCTAGGTCTAGAGTTATGGCTATATTTAGGAATAGGTTTAGGGTTAGGTTTAGGTATAAATTTACTGGTAGGGCTAGTTTTAGGGTTTGGTTTAGGGTTAGGGTCAGATTTAGACTGAGGGTTTGTGTTAGGGTAAGGATTTGAGTTAGGTTAGAGTTAGAGTGAGGGCTAGAGTTAGGACTGGTAATAGGGTTAGGGTTTGGATTAGGCTATGGATTAGGATTAGGACTAAGGTTAGCATTATGGACAGAGTTTGGCTTAGGGTAGGTGATAGAGTTAGAGTTAGGGTTTGGGCTAGGGTTATGGTTAGGGTTAGTGCTAGGGCTAGGTTTAGGTTTAGGTTTACTTCTAGGGTTAGGGCTCAGATTAGGGCTAGTTTTTCTGTTAGGTTTAAGGCTAGGGTTAGGGCTATGGCTAATATAAGAACTAAGGTTATGATTAAAGTTAGTATTTTGTCTATATCCAATGTTAGTGTTATCTTTAGGTTTAGTGTGATATTTAGAACTAAGGTTAGTGTTAGAATATAAGTCAGGGTCAGGGTTAATTTTAGGACTAGGACATGAATTAGAGCTAGAAGGTTATGGCTAGGTTTAGAGTTAGGGTTTGGTTTAGTTTAACATTTAGGGTTAGGACAATGGCTTGGTTTTGATTAAGGGATAAGGCTAGGGTTACGGATAGTTTTAGGATTAGCGATAGTTTAGGTCTAGGGGTAGGTTGAGGATTAGTCTTAGGGTTAGGGTCAAATGTAGAGTTATGGTTAGATGTAGGGTAGGGTCTAGGGCTAGGGCTAGGGCTAAGGTTAGGGCTTGTGTGAGGTTTATTGTAATGGATATGGATAGAACTAGAAATACGCCTGGGAAAGAATTAGAGTTAGTCTTAGGCCAAGGTTAGGGATAGAGTTATGGTTAGGGCTAAATTAGGGCTAGAATTAGTGTTAGGGTTCGTGTTAGGCCTATGGTTAGGGGTAGAGATATGGTTAGTGTTAGGGTTAGGGTTAGTGATAGGGTTAGGGGAAAGGATGGGGTTATACCTAAGTTCAGGTCTAGGGTGAAGTTTAAAATTAGAGATAGGACTAGAGTTAGGGTTTGGGTTAGGATTAAGGCTAGGTATAGGCCTAAAATGAGGACTAGTGTTTGTGTTAGGGTTAGGGCTATGATTACAGCTGGGGCTAATGTCAGTTCTGAGTTATGGTTATGGTTAGTTTTAGGGTTATGCTATGGCTAGGTCTAGTGTAAGGGTTAGATTTAGGTTAAGGGTCAGGTTTAAATCTAGGTGTATTATTAGGGTCAGGGTTTGAGTAGGGTTTGGTTAGGTTAAGATTTATGGTTAAGGCTTGAATTAGCATTAGGGATAGGCTTAGAGTTCAGGTTAGGGCAATTGATAGGGTTAGGTTCAGGGTTCAGTTTAGGATTACAGTAATGAATAGGGTTAGTGATAGCAATAGTGTTAGCATTAGGCCTAGGGTTAGCATTTGGGTTAGGCTTATCTTTAGGTTAATGGGTAGGGTTAGAGCTAAGGATAGGGCTAGGGTTAAGGTTAGAATTAGGACTAGGTTTAGGGTTAGGCCTAGGGTTCATGTCAGGGTTAGGTTTGGGGTAAGTGTTAGTGTTTGAGCTAGGATTAGGGCTAGCATGAGGGTTAGGGTCAGAGTGAGGGCTAATGTTAGGGTTAGGGTTAGGGTTATGTTTAGATTAAGGTTAGAGTTTGAGCTAGAATTAGGGTCAGGGCGAGGGTTAGGGTTAGGGTTAGGTCTAGGCTAATGGTTAGGGTTACAATGAGGGCTAGGTTTAGGGCTAGGATAAGGGCAATATTTTGTGTGAGGTTTATGGCTATCATTAGGGCTATGGGTAATGTAAGAGTTAGGGATATGGTTATAGCTAGTTTTAGGGTTAGGGTTATGGATAAGTCTAGTGGTCTAGTTAGGTTTGGGGTTAGGATATGATTTAGAGCTAGGGTTTGTTTTAGGATAACTTTCATTTTCGAGTTAGGGTTAGGTTTAAGGTGAGGGCCAGATTTAGGACTAGTGTTGGGTCTAGGCATAGAGTTAGTCTTTACGTTTGGTTAACAGTTATTGTTAGGGCTAGTGCTAGGTTTTTTGTTTAGGGCTAAGGCTAGATTTATGACTCTACTTATGATTAGGTTTTGTCTAGTGCTAGTGTTACTATTAGGTTTAGGTATAGGTTTACCGGTAGGGGTAGGGTTAAGGTTCGCTTTAGGGTTTCAGGTTTAGACCTAGGTTTAGTGTTAGGGTCAGAATAAGGGTCATGGTTAGAGGTAGGGTTAGAGCAAGAATGAGGGCTAGGATTAGGACTAGTAATAGAGATAGGGTTTGAGGTAGGCTAAGGATTATATTTAGGACTAGGGTAGCATTAAGGTGAGGATTTGGCTTTGGGTAAGGTATAGGGTTAGAGGTAGAGTTAGGGTTAGGGTTAGGTTTAGGGTTAAACCTAGGTTTAGGGCTCGAAATAGGGCGAGGATTCGTGTTAGCATTAGGGCTACAGATAGCAAAAAAAACTAGGATTCTGATAAGGGCTAGTTCTAGGGTTAGCATTAGGTCAATATTTAGAGCTAGGGTTACTGTTAGGGTCCGAGTAAGGGTCAGGGTTACTTCTAGGTTTAGAGTTAGGACTCAAATTAGGACTACGTTTAGGGCTAGGTGTAGAGTTAGGGTTTGGTTTAGGTTAAGGTTTATGGTTAGGGTTAGGCTCGATTTTGTTTTAGGGCTAGGGTACTGTTAGGGCTAGTTTTCCAATGAGCATTGGGGTTAGGGCTAGTGTTAGAGTGAGCTATAGGCCAAAGGTTAGGGTTAGATCCAGATTTAGGGCTAGGGTGAAGGTTAGGGCTAGGGTTGGGGCCAGGGATAGGGATAGGGTTTGGGTTATGGTAATGAATAGGTTTAGAACTAGGGATAGAACTAGGGCGAGAGTTGGAGTTAGTCTTAGGGCTAGGGATAGTGTTAGGTTTAGGGTTAGGGCTAAATTAGGGCTAGATTAGAGCTATGGTTAGTGATAGGTTTAGGCCTAGGTTTAGGGCTAGGGTTAGCATTAGCATTAGTGGTAGGGTTAGGTATGATGTTACAGCTACATTTAGGGCTAGGGCAAAGGATAAAATTAGGGTTAGGGCTAGGGTTAATGTTAGAGTTAGGGCTAGGATTAGGGATAGGGCTAATGTCAGGTCTAGGGTTATGGTTAGCGTTAGTTTTAGGCTAAGGATTATGGCCAGGTCTATTGTAAGTGTTAAGTTGAAGGTTAAGGTCAGGTTTACCAGTAGGGGTATTATTAGGATCAGAGTCAGGGTTAGGGTATGGGTTAGGTTAAGGATTAGGCTTAGGGCTCAAATTAGCATTAAGGTTAGTGTTAGGCTTAGGGTAATGGATATAGTTAAGTTAAGGGTTAAGGTTAGAATTAGAGTAATTGACAGGTTTAGGGTTAGGGATAGGGTTAGGTTTAGGCCTAGGGATAGAATTCAGTTAGGGTTATGGTTAGGGTAATAGATTGGATTAGAGCTACAGTTAGGAATAGTGTTTTGGTTAGGTTAGAGCTTTGGTTAGGGTTAGGCCTAGCGTTAGAATTTGGTTAGGGTTATGGTTAGGGTAATAGATAAGATTAGAGCTAGGAACAGGGCTAGGATTATGGTTAGGATTAGGGCTATGGTTTGGGTTAGATTTCGGGTTAGGACAAGGTTTAGGTTTATTGTTAGGTGTAGGTTAAGTGTTAGGGCTAGGGTTAGTGTTAGGGCTAGGGTTAAAGCTAGGTTTAGGGCTTTGATTAGCTCTAGGTTTTGAGTTAGGTTAGGGCTATTTAGCACTAGGGCTAATGTTAGAACTAGGGTTATGATTAGGGCTAGTGTTAAGTTTAGCATTATGTCTAAATCTAGTGTGTAGATTAGGTTTAGGTTTAGGGTGATGATTAGAGATAGAGTTCATGTTACCATCAGAGTCAAGATCAATGCTACTGATCAGAGTTAGGGATAGACTTGAATTAGGGCTAGGGTTAAGGCTAGGTGTAGGGTTAGGGTTTGTGTAAGGGTTAGGGTAAGAATTAGGGATAGGTCTAATATCAAGTCTAGGATTATGGTTTTGGGTAGGTTTAGCATTAGGGCTTTGTCACAGTTTTGTTTTAAAGCTAGGGCTACTTTTAGGATTAGCGATAGTGTTAGCACTAGTGTTATGGTGAGGTTTAGGCTTAGATATACTGTTATGGTTAGATCTAGGTTTAGGGCCATGGCTAGGTTTAGGGCTAAGGTTAGAGCTAATGTTAGGGTATTAACAGATAGAGTTAGAACTAGAAATTTGGCTAGGGCGAGAGAGTTAGTCTTAGGGCTAGGGTTAGGGTTAGGTTTAGGGTTAGGCCTAATTAGGACTAGATTTAGGGCTAGGGTTAGTGTTATGGTTAGGCCTAGAGTTAGGGTTAGGTTTAGGGGAAGGAATGGGATTATAGCTAAGTTTAGGGCTAGGGCAAGGTAGAATTAGGGTTAGAGCTAGGGTTAGGATTAAGGCTATGTTTAGTGTTAGGATGAGGGTTTGTGTTAGGGCTTGGTCTAGGATTAGGGATAGGGTAATGTCAGGTCTAGATTTATGAATAGTGTTAGTTTTAGGGTTAGGTTATGGCTAGGTCTAGTGTAAGGGTTAGGTTTAGGTAAGGGTCAGGTTTAAAGCTAGGTGTATTATTAAGGTCAGCGTCCAGGTAGGGTTTGGTTTAGGTTAAGTTTTAGGGTTAAGGATTGAATTAGCTTTAGGGTTAGGGTTATGGATATGGTAATGAATAGGATTAGGTTTATGGTTCAGGTTAGATTTAGAGTAATGTATAGGGTTAATGTTAGTGATAGAGTTAGCATTACACCTAGGGTTAGCATATGAGTTAGGCTCATCTTTAGGGTAATGGATAGTGTTAGAGCTAAGGTTAGGACTAAGTATTAGGTTATAATTAGGGCTAGGTTTAGGGTTAGGCCTATGGTTAGTGTCAGGGATAGTTTTAGGGTGAGTATTAGCATTTGAGCTAGGGTTAGGTCTTAGGCGAGGGTTAGGGTTAGAGTCAGGTCTCGGGTTAGGGTTAGGGTTATGTTTAGGGTAAGGGTTAGAGTTTAAGCTAGGTTTAGGGCTAGGGCGAGCATAGAATTAGGCTTAGGTCTAGGATTATGGTTAGGTTACAATTAGGGCTAGGTTTAGAGCTAGGATATGGGCTAGGTTTTGTGTGAGGTTTAGGGCTATCATTAGGGCTATGGGAAATATAAGAGCTAGGAACATGTTTATGGCTAGTTTTAGGGTCAGGGTTATGGATATGTCTAGTGTTAGGGTTAGGTTTGGGGTTAGGATAAGGTTTAGAACTAGAGTTTCTTTAGGGTTAAGGGTCATTGTTCAGGATAAGGTTAGGTTTAGATGAGTGCCAGAATTATAACTAGCATTGGGTCTAGGGATCAGGTTATTCTTTAAGTTAGGTTAATGATTATTGTTAGGTCTAGTGCTAGGTTTTTGTTTAGGGCTAGGGCTAGATTTATGATATTTAGGATTAGGTTTTGTCTAGTGCTAGTGCTACTGTTGGTTTAAGTATTGGATTACTGGTATGGGAAGTGTTAGGGTTCGGTTTAGTGTTAGGGTCAGGTTTAGACTTAGGGTTAGTGTTAGGGTCAGAATAAGGGTCAGGGTCAGGGTTAGGGTTAGGTTTAGAGCTAGACTGAAGCTAGGATATGACTAGTAATAGAGTTAGGGTTTGGGGTAGGCTAAGGATTAAGTTTAGGACTAGGGTATCATTAGGGTTAGGGTTTGGCTTACGGAAAGGGATAGGGTTTAAGGTAGGGTTAGGGTTAGAATTAGGTTTAGGGCTAAGTTAGTATTAGGATTAGAGTTTAAAAATAGGGTTAGGTCTCGGATTCGGACTAGGATTTGTGTTATTAGGGCTACGGCTACTGAAAGAACAAGGTTTCTGTTTAGGGTTAGTTCTAGGGTTAGTGTTAGGGCAATGTTTAGAGCTAGGGTTAGTGTTAGGGGCCAAGTCAGGGTCAGGGTTATTTTTAGGATTAGGGTTAGGACTCAAATTAGGGCTAGGTTTAGAGCTAGGTGTAGCTTTAGGGTTTGGTTTAGGTTAAGGGTTAGGGTTATGGCTCGGTTTTGTTTTAGGGTTAGGGTAGACTTAGGGCTAGTTTTCCAATTAGCATTATGGTTAAAGCTAGTGTTAGGGTGAGGTTTATACTTAATTTTAGTTTTAGATCTAGGTTTAAGCCTTTGGCAAAGGTTAGGGCTTAGTTTAGGGCTAGGGATAGGGCTAGCATTTGGGTTAAGGTAAGGGATAGGTTTAGAACTAAGGATAGGCCTAGGGCGAGAATTAGTTACACTTAGGGATAGGGATAGGATTAGGTTTACTGTTAGGGCTAAATTAGGGCTAGGATTAGTGCTAGGGTTGGTGTTAGATTTAGGCCTAGGTATAGGGCTAGGGTTAGGGTTAGCATTAGGATTAAGATAAGGTATGATGTTACAGCTATGTCTAGTGCTAGGACAAGGGATAAATTTAGGGTTAGGGCTAGGGTTAAAATTTGGATTAGGATTAACCAAAATTAGAACTAGGCTTAGAACTAGGATTATGGATAGGGATAGGGCTAATGGCAGGTCTAGGGTTAAGGTAAGGTAAGGTTAGGAATAGGGCTATGGCTCAGTTTTGTTTTAGAACTAGGCCTAAGTTTAGGGCTGGTTTTATGATTAGTGATAATGTTAGGGCTAGAGATAGGGTGAAGTTTAGGCTTAGATTTATTGTTATGGTTAGATCTAGGTTTAGGGCTATGGCTAGAGTTAGGGCTAAGGATAGGGCTAGTGTTAGGGTTATGGTAATGGATAGGGTTAGAACTAGAAATAGGGCTAGGGCAAGAGTTCGAGTTAGTCTTTGGGCCAGGGTTAGGGGTAGGTTTAGGGTTAGGGCTAAATTAGGGCTAGGATTAGAGCCAGGGTTAGTGTTAGGGTTAGGCCTAGGGTTAGGGTTAGTGTTAGTGTTAGGGTTAGGATTAGATTTAGGGAAAGGGATAGGGTTATAGGTAGCTTTAGGGCTATGGTGAAGGTTAGAATTAGGGTTAGGGTGCTGGGGATGTGGCTCAAGCGGTAGTGCGCTCGCCTGGCATGTGTGCGGCCCGGGTTCGATCCGCAGCACCACATACAAACAAAGATGTTGTGTCCACCGAAAACTTAAAAAAAAAAAGAAAGAAAGAAAGAAACATTAAAATTCTCTCTCTCTCTCTCTCTCTCTCTCTCTCTCTCTCTCTCTTTAAAAAAAAATTAGAGTTAGGGCTAAAGTTGGGGTTTGGGTTAGGATTTAGGCTAGGATTAGGGTTAAGCTGAGGGTTTATGTTTGGGCTAGGTCTAGGATTAGGGCTAGGGCTAATGTCAGGTCTAGGTTTATGGCTAGTATTAGTTTTAGTGTTAGGTTATGGCTATGTCTAGTATAAGGGTTAGGTTTAGAGTAGGGATCAGGTTTAGAGCTAGGTGTATTATTAGTATCAGGGTCCGGGTAGGGTTTGGTTTAGGTTAAGATTTAGGGTTAATGCTTGAATTAGCAGTGGGTTAGGGTTAGGGCTAGGGTAATGGATAGAATTAGGTTTATGGTTCTGGTTAGGTTTAGAGTAATGGGTAGGGTTATTGTTAGTGATAGGGTTATTGTTAGGCCTAGGGATAGCATTTGGGTTATCCTTATCTTTATGGTAATGGATAGGATTAGAGCTAAGGTTAGGACTAGGGTTAAGGTTAGGATTATGGTTAGGTGTAGGGTTAGGCCTAGAGTTAATGTTAGAGTTAGGTTTAGGGTAAGTGTAGGCATTTGAGCTAGGGTTAGGTCTAGGGCGAGGATTAGAGTTTGAGTCATGGCTAGGGTTAGGTTTAGGGTTAGTGTTATCTTTAGGCTAAGGATTAGCGTTTGAGCTAGGATTAAGGCTAGGGCGAGGGTTAGCATTAGGGTTAGATCTAAGGTTATGGTTAAGGTTATGATTAGGGCTAGGTTTAGGGTTAAAATAAGGGCTAGGTTTTGTGTGATGTTTAGGGCGAACATTAGGGCTATAGGTAATGTAAGAGCTATGGATATGGTTATGGCTAGTGTTAGGGTCAGGGTTATGGATAAGTCTATATTAGGGTTAGGTTTTGGTTTAGGATAAGGTTTAGAACTAGAATTTCTATTAGTTTAAGGGTCATTTTGGGGTTAGGATTAGTTTTATGGTTAAGGCCACAATCAGGACTAGCGTTTGGTCTAGTGATATGTATAGATTAGAGTTAGGGTTAAGGTTAGTGTTAGGTTTAGGGTTAGTGTTATGGTTAGGGTTAGTGTTATGATTATGATTAGGGTTAGGGTTAGGTTTAGGCTTAGGGTTACGTTAGGGTTACAGTGTGGGGTAGGGTTAGTGTTAGAGTTAGGGTGAGAGTACCTGTTAGGGTTAGGGTTAGGGCTAGTGTTAGGATTATGGTTAAATTTGGGGTTAGTGTTAGGGTTAGTATTAGTGTTTTGGTTAGGATTAGTGTTAGGGTTAGTGTTAGGGTTACAGTTAGGATTAGTGTTAGGTTAGTGTTAGGGTGGGTTTAGTGTTAGGGTGAGGATTAGGGTTAGGGTTAGGTTTAGGTTTATGGTTAGTGTTAGGGATAGGGTTAGGGTTAGTGTTAGGTTAGGGTTACTGTGGAAATTCGGGTTAGTTGTAGGGTTAGGGTAAGAGGTGCAGTTAGGGTTAGGGTTAGCATTAGGGTTACAGTTAGAGTTAGCATTAGGGATAGTGTTAGAGTTACTTTTAGTGTTTTGGTTAGGTTTAGGGTAAGGGTTATGGTTAGGGTTAGTGTTAGTGTTAGGGTTAGGGTAAGATTTAGGGCTAGGGTTAGGGTAATGAAAAGAGTAGTGTTAGTGTTAGGGTTAGGGTTAAGGTGAGGGTTAGGGTTAGGGTTAGTTTTAGTGTTAGGGTTTTGTTAGGGTTTGTGTTAGAGTTACAGTTATGGTTAAGACTAGGATTACGATTACAGTTAGGATTTGGGTTAAGGTTAAAGTTATGTTTAGAATTAAGTTAGGGTTAGGGTTAGGGTTAGAGTTAGAGTTAGCATTAGGGTTAATGTTAGGTTTAGTGTTAGGATTTGTATTATTTTTAGGGTTGAGTTAGGCTTAGGGTTACAGTTAAGATTATGGTTAGGGTTAGAATTAGGGTTAGTATTAGAGTTAGGGTTAGGGTTAGAGTTAGAGTTAGGGTTAGGGTTAGGGTTTGAGATAGGGTCAGGTTTAGGCTTAGGGTTTAAGTTAGGGTTAGGGTTAGTTTTAGAGATAGGTTTAGGGTTGGCTTTAGGGTTAATGTTAGGGTTAGGGTTAGGGTTAGTGTTCAGTTAGGGTTAGGGTTTGTGTTAGGGTTAGGGTTAAGGTTATCATTAGTGTTATGGTTAAGATTAAATTTAGAATTAGGTTTAGGGTTAGGGTAGGGTTAGTGTTAGGTTTAGGTTTAGGGTTAGGGTAAGTTATAGAATTAGGGTTAGGTTTAGGGTTAGTGTTAGGGTTAGTATTAGTGTTTTGTTTAGGTTTAGTGTTAAGGTTTGTGTTAGGGTTAGCGTTAGGGTAAGTGTTAGATTAGGGTAAGGGTTAGGTTTAGTGTTAGTGTTAGGATTAGGGTTAGAGTTAGTGTTAGTGTTAGGGTTTGGGTTAAAGTTAGTGTTAGGGTTAGTATTAGTGATTTGGTTATGTTTATGGTTAGGGTTAGTGTTAGTGTTAGGGTTAGGGTTAGTGTTAGGTTAGGGTTAATGTTGCGATAAGGGTTAGAGTTAGGGTTAGGGTGGGAGATCCTATTAGGGTTAGGGTTAAGGTTAGTGTTAGGGTGAGTGTTAGAGTTAGTATTAGTGTTTTGGTTAGGTTTAGGGTTAGAGTTAGTGTTAGTTTTAGAGTTAGGATTAGTGTTAGTTTAGGGTAAGGGTTAGGGTTAGGTTTAGTGTTAGGGTTAGGGTTAGTGTTTGGGTTATGGTTAGAGTAAGGTTTAGGGTTAGGGTTAGTGTTACAGTTTGGTTTAGAGTTAGGTTTCCAGTAGGGTTGGAGTTAGTGTAAATTTAGGATTAGGATTAAGGTTAGGTTAGGTTTAGGGTTATGATTGAGTTTTCAGTTTAAGTTACGGTTAGTGTTTGGGTTAGGATTAGGGTTAGAGTTTTGGTTAGGATTAGTACTAGTGTTAGGTTTAGGGATAGTTTTAGGGTTGGGGTTAGTGTTAGGGTTAGGATCAGTGTTAGGGTAAGGTTTAGGTTTAGGTTTAGGGTTATAATTGGAGTTAGTGTTAGTGTTAGGGTTAGGGTTACAGTAAGTGTTAGGATTACGGTTAGGCTAAGTGTTAGGGTTAGAGTTAGGGTTAGTGTTAGGATTAGGGTTAAGATAGGGTTAGGGTAAGGCTTAGGGTTAGAGTTTGTGTTAGTGGTGGGGTTAGGTTTGGGTTTAGGGTTCGTGTTAAGGATAGGGTAATGTTTAGATTTAGGTTAGTGTTAGGTTTTGGCTTAGGGTTTGTGTTAGGATTAGGGTTAGGGTTAGGGTAATGTCACCCTTAGGTTTAAGGTTAATGTTAGGGTTAGTATTAGGGTTACAGTTAGGGTTAGTGTTAGTGTTTGGTTTAGCATTATAATTAACCTTAGGGTTAGATTTACAGTTAGGAATATGGTTAGTGTCTGGTTTAGAGTTAGATTTAGTTTTAATGTAAGGGTTCAGGTTAGGGCTAGGATTAGAGTTATAGTTAGGTTTATGGTTAGGTTTTGGGTTAGGATTATGTAGTGTTAGGTTTCAGGTTAGGGCGAGGGTTACGGTTAGGGAAAGTATTAGAATTAGGTTTAGGGTTAGGGTTAGGTTTAGGGTTACTGTTAGGGTTAGGGTTAGAGTTTGTGTTAGAGTTAGGGTTAGGGTTAGTGTAAGGTTTAGGGTTAGGGTTAGGGTTAGATTTAGGGTTAAAGTTAGTTTAGTTTTGGGGTTAGGTTTATGGTTAGGGTTATGGTTAGGGTAAGGGTTGGTTTTAGGATTAGGGTTAGTGTTAGGTTAGTGTTAGGGTTAGGGTAAGTTTATGGTTAGGGTTAGGGTTTGTGTTACGGTTAGGGTTAGGTTAGGGTTAGTGTTAGAGTTTGGGTTAGGTTAGGGTTAGTGTTAGAGATAGGGTTAGGGTTAGGGTTAAGGTAAGATTTAGGGTTATGGTGAGGGTTATGATTACAGTTAGTGTTGCTGTTAGGGTTAGGCTTAGGGTGAGTGTTAGGATTAGAGTTAGGTTTACGGTTACGGTTAGTGTTAGGTTTAGGGTAATTGTTATGATTAGGGTTAGTGTTATGTTTAGGATTAGGGTTAGGTTAGGGTTAGGGTTAAGGTTAGGGTAAGTGTTAGGCTTAGGGTTAGGGTTAAGTTTAGGTTTAGTGTTAGGGTTAGGGTTAAGTTTGGAGTTTGGGTTCATGTTAGGGATAGGGTTAGGGTTAGGTTTACTTAGGGTTGCGGTTAGGGTTATGGTTCGTGTTAGTGTTAGGGTTAGCTTAAGTGTTAGGTTTAGGTTTAGGGTTAGGCTTAGTGTTAGTTTTAGGGTTAGGGTTAGTGTTAGTGTTAGGGTTAAAATTAGTGCTTGAGTTAGGTTTAGGTTTAGTGTTCATGTTTGATTAGTTTTAAGGTAAGGTTTAGGGTTAGGTTTAGGGTTATGATTACAGTTAGTATTACTGTTAGAGTTAGGGTTAGGTTGAGTGTTAGGTTTAGAATTAGGTTTAGGGTTAAGTTTAGTGTTAAGTTTAGGGTTAGTGTTAGGATTAGGGTTACGGTTATGATTAGGATTAGGGTTAGGTTTAGATATACAGTTAGGGTTAGGTTAGGATTAGAGTTAGGATTTGGATTAGTGTTAGGGTTAGGATTAGAGTTGGGGTTACATTTCGTGTTAGGGTTAAGGTTAGGGTTAGGTTTACTTAGAATTACGGTTAGGGTTAGGGTTCGTGTTAGGGTAGGGTTACGGATAGTGTTAGGTTTAGGTTTAGGGTAGGGGTTAGTGTTAGTGTTAGGGTTAGGGTTTGTGTTTGCATTAGGGTTAGGGTTAGGTTTAGGGTTAGTGTTAGCATTAGGGTTAGAGTTAGGGTTATCATTAGGGTTACGGTTATGATTAGGGTTCGTGTTAGGATTAGGGTTAGTGTTAGTGTTAAGGTTAGACTTAGGCTTACTGTTAGTGTTAAGGTTAAAATTAGGGTTAGGATTAGGAAAAGTGTTAGTGTTAGGGATTGATTTAGAGTTAGTGTTAGGGTTAGGGATAAGGTTAGGATTAGTGTTATATTTAGGTTTAAGTTTAGGGTTAGTGTTATGGTTAGGTTTAGGGTTAGGTTTAGTTTTAAAATAAGCATTAGTGTTAGGGTTAGGGTTAGTGTTAGCATTAGGGTTAGAGTTAGGGTTATCGTTAAGTTTACGGTTACGATTAGGGTTCGTGTTAGGATTAGGGTTAGGGTTAGTGTTAGAGTTAGGGTTAGATTTAGGGTTAGGCTTACTGTTAGTTTTAAGGTTAGAATTAGGGTTAGGGTTGGAATAGTGTTAGGGTTAGGGATAGATTTAGAGTTAGTGTTAGGGTTAGGGATAAGGTTAGGATTAGTGTTATATTTAGGTTTAAGTTTAGTGTTAGTGTTATAGTTAGGATTAGGGTTAGGTTTAGTTTTAATATATGGATTACGGTTAGGGTTAGGGTTGGGGTTTAGGTTAGTGTTAGTGTTAAGGTTAGGGATTGGGTTAGGGTTATGTTTAGTGTTAGGGTTAGGGTTAGGGTTTGTGTTAGGGTTAGGGTTAGGTTTAGGTTATGTATTAGGGTTAGGTTTAGGGTTAGCATTATGGTATTAGGGTTAGAGTTAGTGTTAGGTTTAGAGTTATTGTTAGGGTTAAATTTAGTGTTGAGGTTAGTGTTAGGGTTAGGTTTAGTGTTAGGGTTAGTGTTAGGTTTAGATTTAGGTTTAAGCTTAGGTTTCGGGATAGGATTAGGATTAGTGTTAGGGTTAGAGTTAGTGTTAGTGTTATGGTTAGGTTTAAGGTTAGAGATAGGTTTACGTCAGTGTTAGGGTTACAGTTAGGTTAAGGTTAGGGTTATGGTTTGAATTAGGTTTAATTTTAGATTTATGGTTAGTGTTAGTGTTAGGGGTAGGGTTAGGGTTAGGGTTAGGGTTAGGGTTAGGTTTAGTGTTAGACTTAGGGTTAGCATTAGGTTTAGTGTTAGGGTTAGAATTAGGGTTAGTGTCAGGGTTAAGGGTAGGTTTAGGGTTAGTTTTATGGTTAGGGTTAGGGTTTTTGTTAGGTTTAGGGTTAGGGTTCGTGTTAGGTTTAGTGTTAGGGTTTGTTTTAGGGTTATATTGAGGGTTACAGTGAGGGATAGGGTTAGAATTATGGTTAGAGTTAGTGTTAGGAATAGTGTTTGGGTAAGGGTTAGCGTTGGGTTTAGGTTAAGTGTTAAGGTTAAGGTTAGGAGTAGGGTAGGTTGAGTTTTAAGGTTAGGGTTAGGGTTATGGTTAGGATTACCATTATGGTAAAGATTAGGTTTAAGGTTAGGGTTAGTGTAAGGGTACTGTTAGGGTTACAGTTAGGTTTAGTGTTAAAGATAGGATTAGGTTTTAGGTTAGCTTTAGTGTTAGTGTTAGGATTGGGTTTAGGTATAGTATTAGGTTTAGGGGTAGGTTTAGGGTTAGGGCTTGGGTTAGAGTTAGGATTAGTGTTATGTTTAGGGCTAGGGTAAGTGTTGGGTTAGTTTTAGAGTTAAAATTAGGGTTATGTTTAGGGTTAGTTTTAAGGTTAGGGTTAGGGTTTGGGTTATGTTTAGGGTTAGTTTTAGAGTTAGGTTTAAGGTTATGGTCAGTGTTAATATTAGTGTTAGGTTCAGGGATATGTTTTGTGTTAGGGTAAGGGTTAAGTTTAGAGTTTCTGTTAGGTTTAGTGATAGGTTTAAGGTTAGGGATATGGTTAAGTTTAGAGTTAGAATGAAGCTTAGGATTAGGTTTAGAGTTAGTTTTAGGGATACGGGTGGGATAGAGTTAGTGATAGTGTTACAGTTAGTGGTAGCGTTACGGATAAAGTTTTTGTTAGGGCTAGGGTTAGTGTGAGAGTTAGTTATGGTTAGGGTTAGGGTTAGTGTTAGGGTTAGTGTTAGGGTTAGGGTTAGGTAAGGGGTTGGGTCAGGGTTACATTAGGGTTAGGTAAGGGTTAGGGTTAAGGTTGGGTCAGGATTAGGGTTAGGGTCAGGGTTAGGGTCAGTGTTAGGGTTAGTGTTAGTGTTAGGGTTAGGGTTTGGTTTAGTGTTAGGGTTAGGGTTAGTTTAGGGTTAGTGTTAGGGTTAGGGTTAGGTTTAGGTTTAGTGTTAGGGTAGAGTTAGGGTTAGTGTTAGGGTTATTGTTAGGGTTACATTTAGGGTCAGGGTTAAGTTTAGGATTAGTGTTTGGGTAAGGTTTAGAGTTAGGTTTAGGGTTAGTGTTAGGGTTACATTTAGGGTTAATTTTAGGGTTAGGTTTAGGTTTAAGGTTAGAGTTAAGGTGAGTTTTAAGGTTAGGGTTAGGGTTAGGGTTAGTGTTATAGTTATGGTAAGGATTAGTGGTTTGGTTAGGGTTAGGGTTAGTGTTAGGTTAGTGTTAGGGTTAAGGTTAGGGTTAGTGTTAGGATAGGGTTAATATTAATGTTAGGTTTAGAGTTAGAGATAGTGTTAGGGTTAGGGTTATGTTAGGGTTATGGTTCGGGTTCATATTAGGGTAAGGTTAGGGATAATGTTAGTTTTAAGTTAGAATTAAGGTTAGGTTTACTGTTAGTTTTAGGGTTAGGGGTATGATGAGAGTTAGGGTTAAGGTCTGGTTTAAGGTAAGGGTTATTGTTAGCTTTAGGGTTAATGTTATGCTTAGGTAAGTGTTAGGGTTAGGGTTAGGGTTGTTTTTAGAATTAGGGTTAGATTTAGGGTTAGAGTTAGGGTTAATTTTAAGTTTAGGATTAGGGTTAGGGTTAATGACAAAGTTAGTGCTGGGTTAGGGTTAATGTTAGATTAGGGTTAGGTTTAGTATTAGGGTTAGTGTTCGTGTTAGGGTTAGGGTTATGGTTAGGTAAGGGTTAACATTAGTGTTAGATTATAGTTAGGGTTGTGTTTTGCTATAGGGTTTGTGTTAGGTTTATGATTAGGGTTAGGGTTCGGGAAATGTTAGGTTTAGGGTTAGGGTTAGGGTCAGGGTTAGGGCTAGGTTTAGGTTTAGTGTTATGTTGATGGTTAGTTTTAGGGTTAGTGTTAGGGTTAAGTTTAGGGTTAGGGTTAGCGTTAGGTTTATGGTTATGGTTAGAATTCATGTTAGGGTTAGGGTTAGTGTTAGGGTTAGGTTTCAGGTTAGGGTTAGTTTAGGGTTAGTGTTAGGGTTAGGATTAGGTTTAGGTTTAGGGTTAGTGTAAGCGTTAGGGTTAGGGTCATGGTTATGGTTTAGTTTAGTTTTAGGTTTAGGTTTAGGTTTCATGTAAGTCTTAGGGTTATGGTTGGTGTTAGATTTATGTTTAAAGTTAGGTTTAATGTTAGTGTTAGGGTTAGGGTTATGGTTAGTGTTAGGTTTAGGGTTTTGTTTAGGGCTAGTGTAAGGGTTAATGTTAGAGTTAGTATTGGGGTTAGCATTAGGGTTTGTGTTAGTGTTAGGTTTAGTGTTAGGTTTACGTTTAGGTCTAGGGTTTCTGTTTTTGTTAGGGTTAGGATTAGGGATAGTGATAGGTTTAGGGATAGTTTAAGTTTAGTGTTAGGGTTAGCCCTAGTGATAGTGTTAGAGTTAGTGTTACGGTTATATTTAGGGTTAGTTTTAGGTTTAGGGTTAGGGTTACAGTGAGGTTTAGGGTTAGTGTAAGGGTTATGGTTATGGTTAGTTTTAGTGTTAGGTATATGGTTCATGATAGCATGAGGGTTAGATTAGTGTTAGGGATAGGATTAGGTTTTTGGTAAGCTTTAGTGTTAAAGTTAGGGTTAGGGTTAGGGTTAGGGATAGGTTTAGGGTTAGGGCTAGGGTTAGGGTTTGAGTTAGTGTTATATATAGTGTTAGTGTTATGGTTAGGGTTAGGGTTAGTGTTAGGATTAGTTTTAGAGTTAGGATTAGGGTTATTGTTATGGTTAGTTTTAGGGTTATGGTTAGAATTAGGGTTTGGGTTAGGTTTAGGATTACTTTTAGAGTTAGATTTAGGGTTAGATTAGATTAAGTTAGATATAGGGTTACTTTTAGTGTTAATATTAATGTTAGGTTCACAGATATGTTTTGTGTTATGGTAAGGGTTAGATTTAGGGTTTCTGTTAGGGTTAGTGATAGGATTAAGGTTAGGGTTATGGTTAGGATCAGAGTCAGAATGAGGCATAGGATTACGTTTAGGGTTACTTTTACAGTTACGGGTAAGATAAGGTTAGTGTTAGGGTTAGGTTTAGGGTTAGGGTTAGGGTTAGGGTTGTTGAGAGCCACAGCCGAAGGGGCCCCAGCAAACTTCCAGCTGCCAGCAAACTTCTAGCTGCCGGCTGATGATTGGCTCACAGCGGCCCCAGCAACATCTAGCTGATTGGCTCCTCGGCCCCAGCAACATCTAGCTGATTGGCTCCTCTGCGGTGCTCATTGGGGGACTTTTTTGGCTCTGCCCACGTGACCCAGCCAATCGGCCTCAAGAGCAGGAGGAGTGTGGGTGTGGGAGAGAGAGGCTTGTGGAAAGCCGGTGGTGGCAGTTGAGGCTCTGAGGGTTTTTCCTGAGAGGCTGTTTTGTTTGGCGTGTGTGGTTCTAAAAATAAAGTTAGTTTCTTTTGACAAGTGGCTCCTGATTGTGCCCAGCCAGACTGCGGCATAGGGTTTTGTTAGGTTTAGGGGTGGTGTGAGGGTTAGGGTTAGTGTTAGGTTTAGTGTATGTGTTAGTGTTATTGTTAGCGTTAAATTTAAGGATAGTGTTAGAGATATGTTTAGGGTTACTTTTAGGGTTAGGGTTAGGGCTAGAATTAGTGTTACAGTAGGGTTAGGCTTTGGTTAATGTTAGAGTTAGGGTTATGGTTAAGGTTAATTTTGGGGTTAGGGTTAGGATTAGAGTTCGAGTTAGAGTTAGGGTTAGTTTTAGAATTAGCAATAGAATTAGGGTTATGGTTAGTGTTAGGTTAGTGTTAGAGTAGGGTTAGTGTTACAGTTAGGGTTATGGTTAGGAAGAGGGTTAGAGGGAGGCATAGGTTAGGGTTAGAGTTAGCGTTAGGGTTAGGGTTACAGGTAGGTTAGGTATAGTGTTCGGGTTTGGGTTAGTTTTACAGTTAGTGTTAGGGTTAGGGTTAGGGTTAATGACAAAGTTAGTGCTGGGGTTAGGGTTAATATTTGATTAGGGTTAGGGTTAGTGTTAGGATTAGTGTTCGTGTTAGGGTTAGGGTTACAGTTAGGTAAGGGTTAGCATTAGTGTTAGATTATAGTTAGGATTATGTTTTGCTTTAGGGTTTGTGTTAGGTTTATGGTTAGGGTTAGGGTTAGGGAAACATTAGGTTTAGGGTTAGGGTTAGTGTTAGGGTTAGCATTAGGGTTAGTGTTAGGGTTAGGTCTAGGTTTAGGTTTAGTGTTAGGGTTATGGTTAGTTTTAGGGTTAGTGTTAGGGTTAGGGTTAGTGTTAGGGTTAGGTTTAGGGTTAGGATTAGTGTTAGGTTTATGGTTATGGTTAGGATTCGTGTTAGGGTTAGGGTTATGATTAGGGTTAGTGTTAGGTTTAGGTTTAAGGTTAGGGTCAGGGTTAGGGCTACATTTAGAATTATGGTTGGGTTTAGCATTAGTTTTTACATTAGTGTTAAACTTAGATTTAGGATTAGTGTAGGGTTAGAGTTAGGGTTAATGTTACGGTTAAGGTTAGGGTTAGGGTTAGTGTTAGGGTTAGGGTTAGTGATACATTAGGGATAGGGTTAGGGTTAGTGTTAGTGATACTTTAGGGATAGGGTTAGAATTAGGGTTAGGGATAGGGTTAGGATTAGGGTTAGGTTTAAAGTTAGGTTTATTGTTATGGTTAGGATGAAGTTTAGGTTTAGGGTTAGGGTTAGTGTTAGGTTTAGGTTTAGGGTAAGTGTTAAGGTAAGTTTTAGGGTAAGGGTTAGGGTAAGGTTTAGGGTTAGGGTTATGGTTAAAATTAACATTAGTGTAGGTTTAGGGTTAGGGTTAGTGTTAATGTTAGGGTTAGGGTTAGTGTTAGGTTTAGGGTTAGGATTTGTATTAGGGTTAAGGTTAAGATTATGCTTAACATTCCGGTTAGGGTTAGGATTAGGGTTAGGTTTAGGGTTAGGGTTACATGAGTTAGGGTTCAAGATAGGGGTAGGGTTAGGATTAGTTTTAGGGTTAGGTTTAGGATTAGGTTTAGGTTAGGGTTAGGGTTAGATTTAAAGTTAAGTTTAGGATTATAGTTAGGTTTAGGGTTAGTGTTAGGACAGGGTTAGGTTTAGGGTTAGCTTACCGTTAGAATTAGGTTGAGGGTTAGAGTTAGGCTTAGGATTAGGGTTATTGTTAGGGTTAGTGTTAGGGTTAGGGTTTGGGTTAGTTTTAGGTTTAGGGTTAGGGTTATAGTTAAAATTAGGGGTAGTGTTAGTGTTAGGGTTAGGGTTAGAGTTGTTGTTAGGGTTAGAGATAGGTTTAGGTTTATGGTTTTTGTTAGGATTAGGGTTATGTTTAGTGTTAGGGTTACAGTTAGGGTCATGGTAAAATTATGTTTTAGATTTAGGGTTAAGGTTAGAGTTAGTATTAGATTTAGGGTTAGGGTTAGTGTTAGTGTTAGGGTTTAGGTTAGTGTTATATTTAAAGTTAGGGTTTATGTTGGGGTTACAGTTAGGGTTATGGTTAGGGTTATGATAAAATTTAGGATGAGGGTTAGAGTTAGTTTTAGGGTTAGGTTTAGGTTAGGGTTAGGGTAGGATTAGGGTTAGTGTTAGTTTTAGGGTTAGGTTTAGGTTAGGGTTAGGGTAGGATTAGGGTTAGAGTTAGGGTTAGCGTAATGGTTAGGGTTAAGATTAGTGTTAGGGTTTGGGTTAGGTTTTGGGTTAAATTAGGGTTAGGGTTAGATTTATGGTTCAAGTTAGGATTAAAGTTAAGATTCGTGTTAGGTTTAGGTTTAGTGTTAGTGTTAGGGTTAAGGTTAGGGTTAGGGTTATATTTAGTGTTATGGTTAGGTTTAGGGTTAGTGTTAGTGTTAGAGTTAGTGTTAGGGTTAGAGTTAGGGTTAGGATTATGCTGCAGTCTGGCTCTGCACAAAATCACGAGGCACTCACAGCCTTGTAGATTCAAACAGCAAGTGTTTATTCCCGAAACTCTCCCCAGCACTCTACACGCACGTTCTGGGGAAAATCTACCAGCACTCTACATCCCAAATACTCTCTGAATCCCGGGAGAACTCAACAGGATCTCAAGGAATGGGCGGGCACCTGAGGCAACAGGATTCGCCCTATTCCCAGCAGGGTCCACCTTAAACTTGGAACCGCCCTAAACCCAAGGAGCAGGCACTTGAGGCAGCAGGATACTCCCTATTCCCAGCAGGATACACCCTAAACCTGGACCCACCCTAATCCAGCAGGATCCTCCCTAAACCCTGATCCACCCTGGTCCTTGAGCAGGGTCACCTTTCTCAAACATTCATGCAATGTCACTGCAAATGACCTGGGTCCAAGGCAAGCCCATTTCCACAATGGAGAGTCCTTCCTCTAAGCAACATGGGGTAGGCTGACAAAGAAATTGCCATGCGTCATTTCTACTTGCAAATGGCTCTCAGCAGGATTAGGTTAGTGTTAGGGTTAGGAATAGGGTTAGTGTTAAGGTTAGGGTAAGGGTTAGGGTTAAGATTAGTGTTAGTGTTAGGGTTAGGGTTTGGGTTAAATTAGGGTTAGGGTTAGATTTATAGTTCAGTGAGGATTAAGGTTAGGGCTTTTGTTAGGTTTAGGTTTAGGATAAGTGTTAGGGTTAGGGTTAGTGTTAGGGTTAGGTTTAGGACTAGGGTTATATTTAGTGTTAGGGTTAGGGTTATTGTTAATGTTAGGATTATAGTTAGGGTTAGTGTTTCCCTCTATGTATAACATGCATTAGTGCTTTCCCACATAATACCATTACTAATCCATGTACATAGGACATTATATGTTTAATCAACATTAATAGACTCTCATCATGCATATAAGCATGTTCATAATACTCACATAGTACATAACACAGTAGGTTATAACTTGACATAACAGCTTGTCAACATGGCAGTGCTTACCGTAATATCAACACTTTATAGTACATAGCACATTAATATCGCTAGCAGTACATAGCACATTTATGTCATTAATCTTTCTTGTTCCAAATGACTATCCCCCACCAACAGTGGTCTCATAATCTACCACCCTCCGTGAAACCATCTACTCTCCCAATTACGTGTCCCTCTTCTTGCTGTGATCCCATTTTAACCTGGGGGTAGCTAATAGTGAACTTTATCTGGCATCTGGTTCCTAGCTCTGGGCCATGAACTGCATAATCACCCACTCATTCCTCTTAAATAAGACATCACAATGGATTAGTTCCATTCTAATGGAACTAATGATCCAACATAACTGCACTGTCATGCCTTTAGTGGTTTTCATTTTGCGGGGATACAGGGACTCACCATTGGCCATCAGACACCTCGTTCCATTCAATTCAATTGTAGTTGGACTTATTAATCAATATTCTCATCTTGCATAATCACTATCTGCCATAGTCGGGCTTAATGCTCGATAGACAAAAAAAAAAAATAGTTAATTCCATAGTAGGTCCAAATATAAAACAAACGTCTAACCAATAACCCTCTTTTGAACCTATTCAACCTTCTTATCTGCTTAAAAAATTATTGACTTCCTCCCCAGTAGATTGAAATCTATAATAAATTTTAGCTAAGTTCCCATAAGTAATTCTACTACACTATCCTTATCCTAATAATACTTACATATTACTCTGTCTACCAAGCCCTATATAAGCAATGCCCTTCAAGGTTATATATGTTAATGTAGCTTAACTAGTAAAGCAAAGCACTGAAAATGCTTAGATGGGTATTTTATACACCATAAACACATAGGTTTGGTCTTGGCCTTTTCATTAGCTTTTAGCTAACTTATACATGCAAACATCCCTGCCCCAGTGAGAATGCCCTCTATATCTATTAATTGATCAAAAGGTGCAGGCATCAAATTCATCATCCTAGTAGCTCATAATACCTTGCTCCATCACACCCCCACGGGATACAGCAGTAATTAAAATTAAGCCTATAAACGAAATTTTGACTAAGTTAAATAAGGGTTGGTAAATTTCGTGCCAGCCACTGCGGTCATACAATTAACCCTAGTTAATGAAACACAGCATAAAGCATGATTAAGAGACTAGCTAGATAAGATTAAAGTATTACTAAACCATAAAAAGTCTTGGTAATAATGAAAGTCAAACATGAGAATAATCTTAAATTATCTGAATTCATGATAGCTAAGACCCAAACTGAGATTAGATACCCCACTATGCTTAGCCCTAAACATAAATATTCAATAAACAAGAATGTTTGCCAGAGTACTACTAGCAATGGCCTAAAACTCAAAGGACTTGGCAGTGCTTTACATCCCTCTAGAGGAGCCTGTATAATTGATAAACCCCGATACACCTCACCACCTTTAGCAATTATCAACCTATATACTGCCATCTTCAGCAAACCCTACTAAGGTCTTACAGTAAGCAGGAAAATTCTACACTAATATGTTAGGTCAAGGTGTAAGCTTAACTGAATCAAGGAATAAAGCACGCACACACAGCCTGTCACTCTCTTCAAATATATTTTCACATAACCGTTCATTTGTAGGAATACTTTGAATTTTTAGGTTTCACTTCATTTTCCCCTATAGGTATACTTGCAGTTGGAACTCTAAATGAAACACGTTTTCTGCTCGCTGCTTAAAATTTGACACACTGCACTTGCTCTCAGAGTGTTTTGAGTTTCCTGAAATCCCAGCAAAATTTTTTTCCCCCAATCTTATTGATCCTTCCTGTTAATGATCAGTACTCCATCCGCACTTACTTCCCCACATTTACTTCATCGAGGTGGAAGCATTAGTTTGCAGGAACAGTTCGAATTTTGAAGTGTCACTTTGTTTTCCCTTATAGGGAGAGATGCAGTTGAAAGCAAACAAGGTTTGTGCTAGCTGCTTGAAACGTGACACCCTGAATTAGTTCTGAGTGTGCACTCTATGCTTTGTTACCTCTTTCAGTAGCCCTAAGCAGAGACATGGAAAAAATACTTTCATTTGAAAGCGTTTGACAATCTTCCACAGAACTTCGATTTTCCTGAAATTTTCTTCACCGGAACTTGATGACACTTTCCACGATTCATCTGTACTCCGTCCGCACTTGGCTCCCCTAATTTCGGACTTCTAGTTTTAGGCGTTCGTTAGTAGGAACAGTTTGAACTTTTAACTTTCACTTCATTTTTCCCTATAGGTATACTCTCAGTTGGAATTCAAAATGAAACACGTTTTCTGCTAGCTGCTTAAAATTTGACACACTGAATTCGTTCTCATAGCGCTCCTAGTTTCCTGAAATCTTTGCTCCCGATCTTGATGATCCTTGGTGTTAATGATTGGTACTCCAGTGGCACTTTGTTCCCCACATTTACTTCGTCGAGGTGGAAGCATTCGTTTTCAGGAACAGTTTGAATTTTGAGGTGACACTTCATTTTCTCCTACAGGGAAACATACAGTTGAAATCAAACACTGTTTGTATTAGCTGCTTGAAACTTGGAAAAACTGAACTAGTTATCATTACGCTCTCTGTGCTTTGTTGCCTCTTGCAGTAGCCCTAAGCAGAGGCATGGAAAAAATACTTTCATTTGAAAGCGTTAGCCAATCTTCCACAGAAAGCCGAATTTCATCAAGTTTTTTTCACCCGAACTTGATGACACGTTCCAAGAATCATCTGTACTGCAGCTGCACTTACCTCCGTTAATTTCGTACTTCTAGATTAAAGCGTTCGTTTGTAGGAACACTTTGAACTTTTAAGTTTCACTTCATTTTTTCCTATAGGTATACTCTTGGTTGGAATTCAAAATGAAACACATTTTCTGCTAGCTGCTTAAAATTTGACACTGAATTCATTCTCAGAGCGCTCCTAGTTTCCTGAAATCTTTTCTCTGGATCTTGATGATCCTTGGTGTTAATTATCGGTACTCCAGCCTCACTTCGTTCCCCACATTTACTTCGTTGAGGTGGAAGCATTCGTTTGCAGGAATACTTTGAATTTTGAGGTGTCACTTCGTTTTCCCTTATAGGAAGAGATGCAGTTGAAATCAAACACGGTTTGTGGTAGCTGCTTGATACGTGACACACTGAATTAGTTCTGAGTGCACACTCTATGCTTTGTTGCCTCTTTTATTAGCCCTAAGCAGAGACACGGAGAAAACACTTTCATTGTAAAGCGTTTCACACTCTTCCACAGAACTCTGATTTTCCTGTAATGGTCTTCACCCGAACTTGATGACAAGTTCCAGGAGTCATCTGTACTCCAGCCGCACTTGGCTCCCCTAATTTCGTACTTCTAGTTTAGGCGTTCGTTAGTAGGAACACTTTGAATTTTTAGGTTTCACTTCATTTTCCCCTATAGGTATACTTGCAGTTGGAACTCTAAATGAAACACGTTTTCTGCTCGCTGCTTAAAATTTGACACACTGCACTTGCTCTCAGAGCGCTTTGAGTTTCCTGAAATCCCAGCAAAAATTTTTTCCCCCAATCTTGTTGATCCTTCCTGTTAATGATCAGTACTCCATCCGCACTTACTTCCCCACATTTACTTCATCGAGGTGGAAGCATTGGTTTGCAGGAACAGTTCGAATTTTGAAGTGTCACTTCATTTTCCCTTATAGGGAGAGATGCAGTTGAAAGCAAACAAGGTTTGTGCTAGCTGCTTGAAACGTGACACCCTGAATTAGTTCTGAGTGTGCACTCTATGCTTTGTTACCTCTTTCAGTAGCCCTAAGCAGAGACATGGAAAAAATAATTTCATTTGAAAGCGTTTGACAATCTTTCACAGAAATCCTATTTTCCTGTAATGTTCTTCACCGGAACTTGATGACAGGTTCCACGAGTCATCTGTACTCCGTCCGCACTTGGCTCCCCTAATTTTGTACTTCTAGTTTAGACGTTCGTTTGTAGGAACACTTTGAAGTTTTAAGTTTCACTTCATTTTTCCCTATTGGTATACTCTCAGTTGGAATTCTAAATGAAACACGTTTTCTGCTCGCTGCTTAAAATTTGACAAGCTATTCGTTCTGAGAGTGCCCAAGTTTCCTGAAATCCAAGCAAAAATTCTTTCTCCCGATCTTGTTGATCCTTGGTGTTAATGATCGATATTCCAGCCGCACTAGGACTATCCCTAACCCTAAACCAAAACCTATCACTCATCCTAACCCTAACCCTATCCCTCACCCTCACTCTAATTCTCAAACTAAACCTAAACTTAAAACTAACCCTAACTTAAACTAACACTAAACCTAACCCTAACAGTAACCCTAATGTAACACAAACCCTACCCCTAACCCTAAACCCTAATCCTAATTTTAACCATAATTGTAATCGTAACCATACCCATAACTGTAACCCTGACACTAAACGTAACCCAAAAATTAAACCTAACCCTAACCCTAACACTAAAACTAACACAAATTGTGATTGCAATCCTAATCCAAAACCTAATCCTATCCCTAAACCTAACCGTAACACTAACCATAACCCGTAACCTAAGCCTAACACTAAACCTAACCCTAACCAAAAACCTAACCCTAACACTAACTCTAAACCTAACCCTAACCCTAACACTAACCCTTAGCCTCACACTAACCCTGATGCTTACATAAACCTAATCCTAAACCTAACACTAAACCTAACACTAACCCTAAACCAAAGGTTAACACTAACTCTTACCCCAATGCAAAACTTATAACTAACCCTAACCCTAAACCTAAATCTAAACTTAACACTAATGTTAATCCTAACTGTAACCCTAACCTGAAAAATAACCCTAACACTAAACATATGCTATTACTAACCCTAACACTACCCTAAGCCTCACTATAAACCTAATCATAACCATAACTCTAACCCTAACCCTAACACTAAACCTAACACTAAACCCAAACACACGACTAAACCTAACCCTAAACCTAATCCTAATTCTGACCGTAACCCCAACCCTAAACCTAAAATTTACCTAAACATAACCCTATTTCTAACTGTAACAGTAACAATAACCGTAAGCCGAAACCTAACCCAAAACCTAACACTAACCCTCACAAAATCCTAATCCTAAATCTAACAGTAACACTTACCCAAAACCTAACACTAAACCTAAACCTAATTATAAGCCTTACCCAAACTCTAACGCTAAACCTAAACCTAACCCAAACCCTAACACTAACCCTAACCCTAACCCTAAACCTAATACTAACACTAACCCTAAACCTTACACTAAGACGAACCCTCACTCTATCCCTAAATTTGACCTAACCCTAACCTAAACCTTACCCTAACACTAAATCTAATTCTAACCCTAACCCTAACCCTAACACTAACCCTAACCCTAACCATAAAACTAACCTAACACTAGCAATAACCCTAACTCTAATCTACCTCCCACCCTAAACATAAACCTAACACTAACCCTAAACCTAAACCTAACTCGAACCCATAACCTAACCCTAAACTGAACCTAACCCTAAACATAAACCTAACCCCAATCCTAACCCTAACCCTAACCCTAAAGCTAACCCTAATTCTACCATTAACCATGGACCTCACCATAACTCTAAACCTTTACCTAACACTAACCCTAACCCTAACACTAACACTAACCCTAACTCTAACCCTCACGCTAACACTTTCCCTAAACTTAAGCCTAACACTAAGCCTAACCAGAACACAAACCCTAAACCTAACCCTACCCTAACACTTATTCTAACACTATTCCTAATCCTTACTCCAACTATAACAGTAACCCTAACACTAACCCTATCCCTAATCCAAACCCTATACCTAATTCTATCTGTAACCCTAACCCTAAAACTAAGCCTCATCCTAACCCTAACCATAAACTTATACCTAACTTTAACCCTAACACTAACAGTAACCATAAATGTAACTATAACCCTAACCCAAACAATAATGCTAAACCTAAACCTAACCCTAATCCTAACACTAACCCTAATTTTAAACCTACCCCTAATTCTAAACCTAAAACAGATGCTAATGCTAACACGAACCCTAACTCTAACCCTATCCCTAATTTCACCCTAACACTAAACCTAACACAAACACTAATTCTAAACCTAACCTTAACACTAACCCTAACCCTAAACCTAAACTTACCCTAACTCTGACCCTAACCCTAACCCTTATTGTAACCCAAACTATAACAATAACCACAACTTAAACACAAACCCTAAGCCTAAACTTAACACTAATTCTAACACTAACCCTAACCCCACCCTAACTCTAACACTAATACTAAAACTAACACTAATTGTAACCATAACTCTAACCCTAATACTTATGCTAATCCTAATTCTAACCCTAAACCTAACATTAAACCTGAACCTAATTCTAAAACTAATCATAAACCTAAGCCTAACCGAAATTCACACCCCAAACTTAACCCTAACCCTAAACATAACACAATCTCTAACCCTAACAATAACCAAAATCATAACGGAAACCAAACCATAACCAAAACCTAACCCTATTCCTAACACTAATCCTATCCCTAAACGTATCCCTAACACTTACCATATCCTAAACCTAACTCTAACAGTAAGAAACACCTTAACCCTTAACCTAATGATAATACTAACCTTAAAACTCTCCCAAACTCTAACACTAAACCTAACCCTAAACTTAACCAAAACTCTAACAATAACTCTAAACTTAAACCTAAACCTAACCCAAACACAAAACCTAAACTTAACCCTAACCCTAACACTAACTCTAACCCAACCCTAACACTAACCCTAAGCATCACCTTAACCTTAACCCTAAATCTGTCACCAACCCTAACCCTAAATATAACACTATCCCTAAACTTAACTCTAACACTAATCCAAACACTAATACTAACCCTAACCATAACACTAAATGTAACACTAACCGTAACCATAAATGTAACCCTAAACCTTACATTAACACTAACCAAAACCCTAACCCTAACACTAACTCTAACACTAAACTTAACCCTAATACTAACCCTAAACCTAATCCTAACCCTAACACTAACCCTATAACTAACCATAAAACTAACAACAAAGCTATCCTTAACCCTAACCCTAACCCTAACCAAAACTTTAATCCTAACCCTAAGCCTAAAGTAACCCTAACCCTACCCATAACAATAACCCTAACCCAAAACCAAACCCAAAACATAACCCTAAACCTAACATAACACTAACCCTATTTCCTAACTTTAACCCTAACCCTAACCCTAACACTTAACCTAACATTAAACCTAACTCTAATCCTATCAGTAACCCTAACCTCAACACTATCGCTATACTAACCCTATCCCTAGCCCTAACCCTAAAACTAACACTAACAACCCTATCCTTAACCCTAATCTTAACACTAACAATAACACTAACACTAACACTAACCGTAACCTACCCATAAACCTAAAACAAACCCTAACCCTAACCCTATGCCTTATTTAACCCTCATACTAACCATAACTCAAAATCTAAATCTAACTTTAACCCTAACACAAACCCTAAGCATAACATTTACCCTAACCCTAACCCTAACTCTAACCCTAAACCAAATCTAACACTAACCCTAACCCTAATCCTAACTCTAACTCTTAAACTAAACCTAAACATAACCCGAACCCTAACTCTAACTCTAATTCTAACCCAGGTACTAACCCTAAATTAATCCTAAAACTAACCCTAACCTTAATCCTATCCATAACTATAACCCTAACCGTATCCCTAACCCTAAAACAAAAAGTAACCCTAAACAATACCAAACCCTAACCATAACCCTAACTGTAACCATAAACATAACCCCAATCCTAAGCCTAATACTAACCCCAAAACTAACCCTAACCCTTAAACTAACACTTAACATAACCATAACACTAACACTAAATCTAATCATAACCTAACATTAAACATAAAACTAACCATAATCCTAACCCTATCACAAATGCTAACCCTAACCCTAACAGTAACCCTAATGTAACCCTAATCCTAACCATAACCCAATCCTTAAAAAATCCTAACCCAAACCATAACCCTAATCCTAACCTAACCCTAACCCTAAACCTTACATAACCCTAATTCTAATCATAACACTAATTCAAACCCAAATCTTAACACTAACTTTTACTCCAACCCTAACCCTATATTAACCCTAACCCTAAACCTAAACCTAACACTAAACTGAACCCTAACTATACCCTAAACCAAACACTAACCCTTACCCTAACATTAACCCTAACCCTAATCGTAACCCTAAAACTAAATCTAATCCTCACTCTAAACTAATACTAATAATAAATCTGTAACTAAACCGAAACCTAACACAAAACCTAAACCTAATTTTAATGCGATTATAACTCTAAAACTAACATTTAACATAGTCCTAAACCTAAACCTTACCGTAAACCTAACCTTAACCCTAACCCTAACACTAACCTAAAACTAACATTAAGCCTAACCCTAACCTTAATGCTAACCCTCACCCTAAACCAAAACATAACATTAACACTAACCCTATCCCTAACACAAACCCTAACCATAATTTTAACCCAAATTCAACCCTAACACTAACCTTCTCCATAACACTAACCCTAAGAATAACCCTAACACTAACCCTAAACTAAACACTATCCTTAACTTAACCCTAACCCTAACCATAACCACAACCCTAATCCTAAACCTAAAGCTAACCATCACCCTGATACTAAACCTGAGCCTCACCTTAATCCTAAACTTAATCCTAACACTAACCCTAACCCAAACACTAAAAATAACCCTTTCCCTAATCCTAACTGTAACACTAACCCTAACCCTAATCCTAACACTAAACCTAACACTAACCCTAATCCTAACCCTAACCGTAATACTAAATATAACCCTTACCCTAAACCTCACACTAAGATTAACCCTAACCCTAACTCTAAACCTAAACATTAAACTTACACAAACCCTAACCTTAATCCTAACACGAACCATAAGTCGAACCCTAACACTAATGTAAACCAAACCCTAACCCTAACACTAATCTTAACCCTTCCCTTACTCTAACCCTAACACTAACCCTAATCCTAACCCTAACACTAACACTAACCCTAACCCTAACACTAACACTAAATATAACTGTAACCCTAAATCTAACCTTATACTAACCCGAACACTAAACCTAAACCTAAAACTTACACGAACCCTAACATTAATCCTAACATGAACCATAAATCTAACCCTAACCCTATTTTAACACAAACCCTAACCCCAGCACTAACACTAATCCTAACCCTAACCCAACCCTAACTGTAACCCTAACCCCAATCCTAACATTAACTGTATCCTAACACTAACCCTAAACCTAACTCTAACCCTTAACCTAACTTTTAACATAACCCTAACCATAACCCTAACCATAACGCAACACAAACACTAAACCTAAAGCTAACACTAACCTAAACGCTAACGCTGAAAATAACCCAATAACTAACCCTGAAAGTAATACTAACTCTAACCTTAACCCAAAACTTAAACCAAAATTTTACCCTAAACCTAACCCTAACACTAACACTAACCATAACACTAATTCTATTACAAACCATAACCCTAGACCTAACTCTAACCATAACAGCAACCCTAATCCTAACCCTAACACCAACCCTAAAACTAACACTATCTTTAACTCTAACCCTAACTTTAACCCTAAAACTAACACTACCCTAAGACTACCACTAACCCTAACAATAACCCTTATCTTAAGCCTAAATCTAACCCTAACCCTAATTCTAATCATAAGGAAAACCTATACCCAGCATTTATCCTAACACTAACCATAAACCTAACTATAACCCAAACCCTAACACTAACCGTAACTCTAACCCTAACTTTAAATCTAAAGCAGACACTAACCCTAATCTTAATCCTAACACGAACACTAACCCTTAACCTAACCTAAATCTAACTCTAAACCTAACCTTATCTTGAACCCTAACACTAACCTAACCTTAAACTTAAGCCTAACTTTAAACCTAAATGTGACCGGAACCTTAAACATTACACTAACTATAACCTAACCCTGCTCTAACACTAATTTTAAATGTAAACCTAACCCTAACCCTAACCCTTAACCTAAACCTTAACTTAACACTTACCCTAACCCTAAAACTTACCCTAACCCTAACACTAACCCTAAATCTAACCCTAACCATAACACTAATCCTAAACCTAAAACTAATCCTAACCCTATCCTTAACCATAACTCTAAACCTATCCCTAACGTATCACTAACACTAACCCTATCTTTATCCCTAAACTTAAAACCAACCCTGACCTAACCCTAACAATAACCCTAAACTTATCCTACCCTAACCCGAAAACTAACCTTAAACCTATCCCTAATATTCACCAAACCCTAACCCTACCATAAAATTAATTCTATCCCTAAACCTAATCCTAAAAGTAAGCCTTAACATATCCCTAACCCTAATGGTATCCCTAACTTTAACCTTGTCAATAACACTAACACATACACTAAACCTAACTCTAACCCTAACCCTCAAACTAACGCTAACTCTAACAAATTCCCTAAATTAACCCTAACCCTAACATGAACAGTAACCCTATCCTAACATAACTAACACAAACCCTATCCTACCCATAACACTAAAACTAACACTAAACTTAATCCTAATCCTCATTCTAACTCTAATCCTATCCATAACCCTAACCCTAATGCTATCACTAACCCTAACAGAAACCTTAAACCTAACCCTTATCCTAAAACAAAACATATCCCTGTACCTAACCCTAATATTAACACTAACCCTAAACCTATACCTGACTTACATCTAACCCTAAACCTTAACCCTAAAACTAACCATAACCATAAACTCAATCCTAACTCTAAAACTAATCCTAACACTAAACCTAACCCTAACCATAACACTAACACTAACCCTAACCCTAGCCCTAACACTAAACCTATTTCTAACCTTAACAATATCCCTAACCCTAACCCTAACACTAACACTAAAGCTAAGCAAAAACCATAGCCTATCACTAACACTAACCTAACCCTATTTCTAACCCTAAGCTTAAACCTAACCCTAAAACTAACATAACCCTAATACTAGCCTTAACAGAGTAACCCTAAACCTAACCCTAACCCTAACAGTAACCTAAACCTTAAAGTTAAGCCTAACAATAACCCTAAATCTAACACTAACTCTAACCCTAATACTAACCACAACGTTATCCTGAACCCTAAACATAACAATAATATTAATACTAATCCGAAACCTAACCCCACCCTAACACAAACCCAAAGCCTAACCCTAAACCTAACCCTAACCCTTACAATGAAACTAAACCTAAACATAAACCTAACCATAACACTAAGCCTAACCTTAACCCTAAATGTATCACTAAACCTAACCTTAACCCTAACCTAAAAATATCTCATAACCTATCCCTACCCCTAATACTATTCCTAAACATAACCCTAACTAACACTAACAGTAAGCCTAACCATAATCCTAACGCTTACCCTAACACTAACCCTAACACTAATCTTAATACGAAGCCCAATCCTAACCATACACTAACGATAACCCGGACTCTAACGCTAACACTAACCCTAAACCTAACCCAAACCTAAAGCTAACCCTAACTCTAACTCTAACACTAACACTAACCCTAAACCTAACCCTAAACCTAAACCTAACAAAAATCCTAACCCTAATCCTAAACCTAACACTAACCCTAACACTATCCATAAACCTAAACCTAACCGTAACTCTGAAACTAACCCTAACACTAACTGGAATCCTAACCCTAACCCAAACCCTAATACTAACCCTAAACCTAGCCTTAACCTGTATTCTAACACTAACACTAACCATAACCATAAACCTAACGTGGACCCTAACCCTATCCCTAACCCTAACTGAAACCCTAACCCTAACCTTAATCCTAACCTAAACCCCAAACCTATACCTAATTCTAAACCTAAAACTAACACTAACCCTACCCATACCCCTAACACTGATCCTAAATCTAACCATAAATCAAACACTAACCCAAAGCTGAACCCTAATCCTAACCTTAACACTAACCCTAACCCTATCCCTTACAATAACACTAACCCTAACCCTAACACGAACCCTAATCCTAACTCTAACCATAAACCTAACCCTAGCCTTAACCCTATCCCTAATCCTAAACGTAAACCTAACACAAACCATAACACAAACCATAATCTTAACCCTAACCTAACCATAAACCTAACCCTTACCTAATCCTAACCCTAATGTTAACACTAACTCAAACACTAAATCTAACCATTACCCTAATGGTAACCCTAAACATAATCATAACCCTATCGCATACCCTAACCCTAAACCTAACACTAACCCTAATTTTAACACCAACCCTAACTGTAACCCTAACCCTAACACTAACCCTAACCCTACCCTTAACCTAACACTAAACCTAACCCTAACCCTAACCCTAACTCTAACCATAATTCAACCGTAACCCTAAACCTAACCCTAACACAAATCTTAACCCTAATCCTAAACCTAACACTAACCCTAACACTGTCCCTAAACCTAATCCTAACTGTAACTCTGACATTAAACCTAACACTAACTGGATTCCTAACCCCAACCCAACCCTTAATACTAAACCTAACCCTAACCTTAAACTTTATTCTAACACTAACCCTAACCAAAACCATAAAACTAATGTGAACCCTAAACCTAACCCTAACCATAACCCTAACTGTAACACTAACACTAACCCTAACCCTAACCCTAACACTGATCCTAAATTGAACCATTAACCAAACACTAATCCTAAGGAAGAACCATAATCCTAAGCTTAACCCTAACCCTAACCCTTAAAATAACAGTAACCCAAAACCTAACACGAATCCTAACACTAACCCTAACCGTAACCCTAACCCTAAACTTAACCCTACCCCTAGTCCTAACCGTAACTCTAACACAAACCATAATACTAACCCTAAACTAACTGTAACCCTAATCCTTACCTAATCCTAACCCTAACTTTAACACTAACTCAAACACTAAATCTAACCCTGACAGTAACCCTAAATATAATCCTAACCCTATCACTAACCCTTACACTAAACCTAACACTAACCCTAATTTTAACATTAAGCCTAACCATAACCCTAACCCTAACACTAACCCTAACCCCAACCTTAACACTAACCCTAACCCTAACCCTACCCTTAAACTTATCACTAAACCTAACCCTAACCCTAAACCTAACCATAACTCTAACCATAATTCAACCGTAACCCAAAACCAAACCCTAACACAAATCCTAAACCTAATCCTAAACCTAACACAAACCATTACCATAACCCTAACACAAACCCTAACCCTAACCATAACTCTAAACCTAACCTAACCATAACCTTAACCCTAACCCTAACAGTAACCATAAACCGAAGATGAACCCTAACCTAAACCATAATTCTAAAGTTAATGTAACCTTAATCTTAACCCTTAACTAACACTAACCCTAACCCTATCCCTAACCCTAACACTAACCCTAACCCTAACCGTAACACTAACAGAAATCCTAACTCCAAACCTAAGCCTATCACTGACCCTAAATTTAAATGTAAACCTAAACGTAACACTAACCCCAAACCTAACAATAAACCTAACCCTAACAAAACACTAACCCTAACCATAAACCTAAACCTAACACTAACAGTAACCCTAACCGTAACCCTAACACTTACTCTAACCCTAACCTAACCCTAATTCTAACCCCAATTTTATCCATATCCCTAACCCTAATCCAAAACCTAACGCTATCACAACCCCTAAACCCAACACTAACCCTAACACTTACCCTAAAACTAACCATAACCCTAACCCTAAACCTAACTCTTAAACTAATCCTAACACTTACCCTAACCCTAATCTTAAACCTTACCCTAACACTAATCCTAAACATAAATTTAACTCTAAATTTAACCCTAAACCTAACACTAAAACTAACTCTTAAAATAACCCTAACTCTTAACATAACCCAAATCCTAAACCTTACCATAACAAGAACCCTAACTGTAATCCTAACTCTAACACTAACCCTAACCCTAAACCTAACCCTATTACTATTTGTTACACTAAACCAAAACCTAACCCTAACCGTAATATTAACACTAGCCCTTATCCTAGCTGTAAACATAGACTTAATTTTATCCCTAATCCAAACCTTAGGCCTAACCCTAACACTAAACCTAGCCCTAATCTTTGTGCTAATTTAGCCCTATTTTTAACACTAACTCTAACCCTAGCCCAAAGACTAACTCTAACTCTAACCCTAACCCTAACCCTAGTTCCAACCCAATCCCTTACTAGAACCCTAATCCTAGCCCTAACCCTTGGTCTAACCCCAGCCCTATTCTAGGCCCTGGCAATTACCCTAGATCTAACCCTAACCCTAAATCTAACCCTAACCCTAAACCTAAACCTAAACCTAACACTAGCCCTTATACTAAACTAATCCTAAAACTAGCCTTAACACTAGACCTAGCCCTAAAACAAAACTGAGCCATAGCCGTAAACCTAACTTTTAACCTAAACCAAACTCTTACCCTACACCTAGCACCTTATCATATCTTAATTCTAGTCCTAACACTAACGCTGACTCTGACACTTAACCTAACACTAACCCTGGCTATAAACATCATCATCAACATAAACCTCAACCTAACAGTAGACCTAGCCCTAACCCAAACCCTATAATTAGCGCTACATAACCCTACTTTATACATTAGCCATAGCCTTAACCCTATCCCTAACCTAACTCAAAATCTAGCTTTAACTGAGTAGTAAACCTCGATTTAACTCTAAATTTAAACCTAACCCTAACCTGTAACTCGCCCTAACCCTATACATAACCCTAGCCGTAACCTTAGGTCTAAACCTATGCATTACCCTAACAATAACCATAATCTTTAAGCTAACCCTAGACCTAAACCTAACCCTATCCATTACACTAAACCAAACCTAAACCCTAAAACTAACCCTGTAATTACCCTACACCTAAACCCTAACCTAACCCAAACCCTAACGCTGACCCTGACCATATAAATTACCCTAGATATAAACCTGAATTTTAACCTAAACCTAATCCTTACACTGGACCAAGCCATATACCTAACACTAAATCTAGCCCTAACTATAACCCTAGACCTGACATTCGCCCTAGATCTAATACTATTTCTAACCCTAACACAAACCCTAAACTTCACCCTAGCCATAAACCTAGCCTTAATCATAACCCTAACCCTAACTCTAGCCCTAACCCTAATACTAACATTTGCCATAGCCCCAATTCTAGCCAAAACTACATCCCTTACTCTATACATAACCCTAACTCTAACCCTAACCCGTTTCATCACAATTGCCCTTTCCTTATCCCTAGCTTTAACACTAGATTGAAATCTAAGTCAAACCCTAACTCGATGCCTAAGCCTAAAACTAGCCCTAACCCTGATGCTAATTCTAAAACTAGCTCTAACCCTAGCCCTAACACTAACTCTAGCCATAATTTAGCCCTATCCCTAAACCTAACCCTAACTCTAGCCCTAAGAATAACTCTAATTCTCACACTGGCCCTATCACTCATTCTAAGGCTATCCCTTCCCATAAACCTAATTATATCTCATATTTTAGTCCTAACCATTGCCCTTCCTTAGCCCTAGGACTAACCTTATATAAAAACCTGACTCTAAATTTAACCCTAAACCAAAGCTTAAGCCTAATTCTAACACTAGCCCTAACCCTAACACTAATCCTAAAAATTTCACTAACCCTAACCCTAGCCCTGAAACCAAACTGAGCCAAACCTCTAACCATAAACCTTAACCTAAACAAAGCCCTACCCTTACACCTAGCCCTAACCCCTAGCCCTAATTCGAGTTTTAAGCAAAACCCTAAAACTAACCATGACCCTTACTCTGAACATAACACTCACCCAAGGTCTAAATATGACCCTAACCCTAAACCTAAACCTAACAATAAACCTAGCCCTAAAACACTAAAATTAGCTGTAAGCATAACCCTAGTACTTACATTAGCCATAACCCTAACCCTAGCACAAACTTAACCAAAAATTAGCCCTAATCATAACCATTAACCGAGCCCTAAACTGATTTCTAATTCTATCCATTACCATAACCATAACCATAACCCTAATGCAAATTCAAGCCCTAACTTTAAACCTTAACCTACCCCAAACCCTAACCCAGAACATGACCCTAATTATAACCCTAGCTCTAAACCTGAGGCTAACACTAAACCTAACCCTTACACTAGATGTACCCATTATGCTAATTCTAAAACTATCTTTAACCATAATTCTGGACCTGAAATTAGCCCTAGCACAAATCCTATCCCTATCCCTAAAAAAAATCCCTAGCCCCCATCCTATCCCTAAACCTAGGCTTAATCATAACCCTAACCCTAACCACAGCCCTAACACTAATTATAACCCTGACCCTACCTCTAAACCTAACTATAAAGCCATCCATCACCCCAAAATTTGCCCTAAGGCTAAACCTAAACTCTAAACGCTAACTCTAAACTCTAAACCTAACCCTAACCCTAACCCTAGGCTTAAACTAAACACTAAACCTAGCCCTAATCCTAGCCCTAATTTAGCCGTATCTCTAACCCTAACCCTAACCCTAGCCCTAAGACTAACTCTCGCCCTACCCTAGCCCTAGTTCTAACCCTATCCCTTACATTTACCTTAAACCTAGACATAATTCTTGCCGTATCCTTAGTTCTAGCCCTAACACTAGATCAAACCCTAATTCCAAATCTAACCCTAACACTAAGCCTAAGCCTAACACTAACACTAGCCCTAACCCTAACCCTAGGAGTAAAACAAAACTGAGTGTTAGCTCTAACCCTAAATCTTAACTTAAACCAAACAGTAACAATACTACTAGACCTAACCCTAGCCCTAGTTCAAGTACTAACCCTAATCTTAAAACCAACCCTGATACTGACTCATATCCTAACACTCACCCTAGCTCTAAACACCGCCCTCACCTTAAACTGAACCCTAACAAGAACCCTAGTCCTAATTCGAGTCCTAACTCTAACCCTAAAACTAAGCCTGACCAGAATCCTATTCAAACAAGAACCCTAGCTATACATATCACCCTAACCTTAAACCTAACCCTAACATTAAACCTAACCTATACCCTAACACTAAAACTAACCCTAATTGTAACCCTAGTTCTTACATTAGCCACTGCCTTAACCCTAGCCCTAACCCTAACACAAAACCTAGGCCTAATCCGAGCCATAAACCTAGCTTTAACTCTAACTCTAACCATAAAGATAGCCCTAACCCTAGCTCAAACCAATCCCTTACTTAAGCAAAATCCTAAATCTAAGGGTAACCCTAGACGTATACCTAATCCTCAGGCTAACCAAAACTCTAACCTTATTAATAGCCCTTGTCCTTTCCCTCATTCTAGATCTAACCCTGTCCAAAATCCTAACACTAACCCTGACCCTTTTACTGATTTTACCATTAATCCTAGGTCTAATCCTAACCATAACCCTAACCCAAAACATACTGTAATACTATCCCTAGACCTCATCCTGAATGTAACATTCAGCCTAGACCTAACCATAGCTCAAAACCTAACCCTTACACTAAACATAACCTTAACCTAACCCTAGTTCTAACCCTCACCCTAACCCTAAATCAAGAACTAATTCTAACCATAACCCTAGCCCTAAACTTAAGTCTAATTGTATCATTAACGTAAACATATTCCTTACCCTAATGCTAAACCTAGGCCAAACCCTAAACATACCACTATCCCCAAACTTATCAATTACCCTGAACCTATCCTGAACCCTATACCTAATCCAATCATTACCCTAACCCTAACCCTCGTGATACTTCGAGCCGTAAACCTAAACTCAAACCTAAACCAAACCCTAACACTGACACTGACCCTAATAAATCCTCTAACTCTAAACATAACTCTAACCCTATACCTAACGCTTACACTAGACCTAGCCATAAAACTAACCCCAAAACTATCCCTAAGTTTAACCCTAGACCTGATATTAGCCCTAGCCATGATACTAGCCCTAACCCTAACACAAACTCTAGACATTATCCTAGCCCTAAACATAGCCTTAATTATAACCCTAACAATAACCCAAGGCCTAACTCTAACACTAACCCTAGCCCTAATCTTAGATCTAATTTAGCCCTATTTCTAACCTTAACTCTAACCCTAGCCCAAAGACTAACTAAAACTATCACCTTAGTCCTAACCCTTGTTCTAACCCTATACTTTACTGGAACACTAATCCTAGCCCAAACCATAGGTCTAACACTAGCCCTTTTCCTAGCCCTAACAACAACCCTAGATCTAACCCTAACTCTAAATCTAACCCTAACCCTTAGCCTAAACCTAAACCTAACACTAGCTCTAAACCTAATGCTAATCCTAAAACTAGCACTAACCCTAGCCCTAAAACAAAACCAAGCAATAGACATAACCATAACCCTTAATAAAAACTAAGCACTAACCCTACAGTTATCCATAACTCTAGCCCTAATTAAAGTTTTAAGCCAAACGCTAAAACTAACCCTGACCCTGACTCTAACCTTAACACTAACCCTAGCTCTAGACATCACCTTAACCCTATACCTAAACCTAACAATAGACCTAGCCCTAACCCTAACCCTAAAATTAGCCCTAATCTCAACCCTGGTACTTGCATTAGCCATTACCCTAAACTTAGCCTTAACTTAACCCAAAACCTAGCCTTATTCCGAGCACTATCCCTAGATTTACCCCTAACCCTAACCCTATCACTAATCATAAGTATAAACCTAGCCATAAACCTAGCTTTAACCCTAACCTTAACCCTAAGTCAAACTCTATAAATAATCGTAACAATAACCCTATCCATTACCCTAACCATAACCCTAACCCTAATGCTAAACCTGGGTCTAAACCTAAGCATATCCCTAATCCTAACCCTATCCATTACACTTAACCTAACCTGAAACCTAAACCTAACACTATCTTTACCCTAAACCTAACTCTAAAGCTAATTCGAGCCCTAACATTAAACCTTAACCTATCCAAAACACTAATCACGACACAGACCCGAAGAGTACCCTTAGCTCTAACCTTGACCCTAACCCTGAATCTAACACGTACACTGGACGTAGCCATAAATCTAAACTTAAAACTACTTTTAATCATAACACTAGACCTGAAATTAGCCATAGCCATAATCATGGCCCGAAACTTAGACTTAATCCTATCCCAACCATAACCCGAGCCCTAACCCAAATTCTACTCCTCTACCTAGCCCTAAACCTACCTATAACCTCATCATATACCCCAAAACTAACCATAACCCTAAACCTAACCCTAACCCTTGCCCTAAACCTAGGCCTAACACAAAACCTAGTGGTAATCCTAGCCTTTATTTAATCCTACCCTAACCTTAAACCTAGCCATAAAATAACTCTAACTCTTGCCCTAGCCCTAGCCCTGGTTCTATCCTTAACCTTAATCCTAATCCTAGATCTAATGCTAAGTCTAAATCTAAACCTAACTCTAAATTTAACTGTAACAATAAGCCTAAACCAAACCATAACACTACCCCTAACCATAACTCTAATCCTAAAACTTGCTCTATTTCTAGCCCTAGCCATAAAGCAAAACCAAGCAATAGCCCTAATCTTAACCCTTAACCTAAATTAAACCCTAAACCTACAACTAACCCTACAACTAACCCTAAAACTAACTCTAAAACTCACCCTGACCCTGATACTAACCCTAACACTAACTCTAGCTCTAAACACCACCCTAAATTAAAATTAACACTAACACTATACCTAGCCTTAACCTAACCCTAAAACTATCCTTAATCATAACCCTACTTTGTACATTAGTCATTGTCCTACCCGTAGCCCTAAACTTAACAACAATTCTACACCTAATCCAAGACCTAACCCTAGCTTTAACCATAATACTAGCCCTAACCCTAACCTAACACTAGCCCTAACCCTAACTCTAACCCTATTCCTTACAATAACCCAAACCCTAACCCAAATGCTAACCCTAGTCCTAATCCTAATCCTTAGCCTAACTTAAACTCCAACTTGTAATACTAGTCTTTACTCTAGCCCTCATTCTACCTCTAAGTCTAACCCTGACCCCCATCTGACCCTAACAGTAACCCTAGGTCTAAACTTGACCCTAACCCTAAACCAAACCCTAACACTAGCCTTACTGGTAACCCTAAGCCTATACCTAAGCCTAACACTAGACCTAGACCCAAAGCTAATCCTAAATATAGCTATAACTCTAGACCTAGACCTAAACATATACCTAGCACTAGCCCTAACAATAACCCTTAATCTAAACCGAAAACTAACCCTAACCCTAGACCTAAACCTAGTGCTAATTCTGGCTCTAACCTTAACACTAACCCTATCCCAAAAACTGACCCTAATTCTAACACTGAACCTAGCTTTAAACATGACACTAACTCAAAACCTAGACCTAACACTAGACCTAGCCATAACCCTAACCTTGAAACTAGCCCCAAACATATCTCTAGCTCTTATATAACCCATAGTCCTAACCCTATTCCTAAACCCAACACAAAACCTAGCCCTAATCCTAGGCCTAAACTTAACTCTTAAAATAACCCTTATCCTAACTCTAGCCCTAAACCAAGCCCAAACCTCAGCCTCGCCTTAGACCTAACCCTAGCTCAAAGCCTAACCTTTACACTAAACACAACCCTAGCTCTATCCTAAACCCTATCTCTAACCCTAGTCCTAATCCTAACGTTAAACCTAGCCTGAACTTGAGCTCTAAACATATCCATTACCCTAACCCTAACTCTAACCCTAATTAATACCCCATCCATAACACGAAACCTAACTCTAACCATCAATGTAAACCTAGACCTAAACCTAAACCTAACCGTCACCCTAGCCCTAACCCTAGCTCAAACACTAACCCTTACCCTAACATAATTAGAACCCTAGCCCTAAACATAACACTTACCCTAACCCTAAAACATACCCTAAATCACACCCTAAACATATCCCTAAACCTAGCTCTAATCCTAGAGTTAATCAAAACCATAACCTAGCCCTAACCATAGCTCTAAACCTATCCATTACACTAAACATAATACTAACCCTAATGGTAAACCTAACCTGATTGCTAAACCAAACTCATCCATCACCCTAAAACTTAACTGAAACCTAAACTAAACCCTATCCATTACCCTAATCCTAATGCTAATTCGAGCCTTAACCCTAAACCTTTAGCTAAACTAAATGCTAACCCTCACCCTGACTCTGACACTAATAAAAAATCATAGCCCTAAAGCTGGCCTTTAACCTAAACCTAAATCTTACACTAGACCTAGCCATAACCTTACCCTAAAACTATTTTTAACATTAACCCTAGACCTGATATTTGCCCTAGACCTGGTCCTAGCCATAACCCTAATAAAAACCCTAGCCTTTTACCTAGCCCTAAACCTAGAATTAATCCTAAACTGAACCATAACCCTAGGCCTAATCCTAATTCTAAACCTCACCCTATACCTATGGATAGCTATAACCCCACCCATTCCCCTAAACTTAACCTTAACACCAATGCTAACCCTAACTATAGCCCAACCACTTAGTCTAACCCTAACACTAACCCGAGCCTTAATATTAGCCCTAATGTACCCCTAACCCTAACACTAACCCTAGCCCTAATTCTAGCCTAATTTAGCTCTAACCCTAACCCTAACTCTAGCCCTAATCCTAGCCCTAATTTACCTCTAACCCTAACCCTAACCCTAAGTCTACTACTATGACTAACTCTAATTCTCGCCCTAGCCCTATCCCTAGTTCTTACCACTTCATTACCATAACCCTAACCCTCAACGTAATCCTAGCCCTAGCTCTAGCCCTAACCCGACATCTAAAACGAACTCTAAATCTAACCCTAAACCTACGTCAGAACCTTAACGTAACACTAGCCCTAACCCTAATGCTAATCCATTATCTAGCCATAACAGTAGACCTAGCCCTATAACAAAACCAACATATATTCCTAACCCTTAACTTAAAACAAACCCTAACCATACATCTAGTACTAAATTTAGCCCTAATTCGAGTTCTAACCCTAACCCTAAAACTAACCCTGACTCTGAAACTAACCCTAACAATAATCCTTGCTCTAAATATCACCTTAACCCTAAACCTAACCATAACACTAGACCTAGCCCTAACCCTAACCCTAAAACTAGCACTAATTGCAACACTATTTCATACATTAGCATAGCCATAATCCTAGTCCTAACTAAACCCCAAACAAGCCCTAATCTGAGCCTTAACGTTAGCTTTGAAACTCACCCTGAACCTAACCCTAACCCAGAACATAGCACTAAACTTTACCCTAAAACTAGCCAGAATTGTAACTATAACCATAGATTATCAATTGCTCTAACATTATCCATTACATTAACCATAACCATAACTCTAATGGTAACCCTAGGCCTAACCCTAAACTTATCCCTTACCCTAACATATTTCATTAACTTAAACCTAATGTGAACCCTGAACCTAACACTATCATTACCCAAAATCTAACCCTAATACTAATTCAAGCCCTAACAAAAACCTTAACTAAACCCAAACCCTAACTCTGCCCCCTCCCATGATTATATACTTAGCTCCAACCCTTACCCTACCCCTAAACCTAACCCTTATACTAGACCTAGCCATGAACCTAACCCTAAAACTATCCCTAACCATAATCCTAGACCTGACATTTGCCCTAGCCATAATTCTATCCCTAAACTTAACACAAAACAAACCCATAACACTAACCCCAATGCTAGCACTAATTCTATCCATAAACCTAGCCCTAAATTTAGCTCTAACCCTATCAATTACCCTAAATATAACCCTAATTATAATGCTAACCCTAGGCCTAAATCTAACCCTATACCTAACCGTAACCATATCCATTATGCTAAATATAACCTGAACGCTAAACCAAACCCTATCATTACCTGAACCCAAACCCTAAGGCTAATTTGAGCCCTAACCACAAGCCCTAACCTAAACAAAACCCTAAACTACACCCTGACCCTAATAATACACCTAGCTCTAAATTTGACCCCTGCCCAAAACCTAACACTTACACTAAACACAGCCATAAACCTAACCATAAACCTATCCCTAACTGTAAACCTAGACCTGACATTGGCCCTAACACTAATCCTGGCACTAATCCTAACACAAAACCTGCCCTCATCCTAGCCCTAAACCTAGCCTTAATCATAACTCTAATGAACCCCTAGCCCTCACCCTAATTCTAGCCTTCACCCTAGCCCTATCCCTTGCTCTAAGCCATCGTTTACACAAAACCTAACCCTAAGCCTAAAATGCTGAAATATAACGATAAACCTAGCCCTATTACTAGCCCTAATCAAGCCCTATACCTAACCAACCACTAAGCTTAGTCATAAGACTAACTCTCACACTCACCCTAGCCCTATTTCTAGATCTAACACTATACCTTACCCTAAGTCTAATCCTAGCCATAAACCAAGACCTAACAGTAGCCCTATCCTTAGCCCTAGACCTAACCCTAGATTTAATCCTAAATCTAAATCTAACTTTAACCCTAAGCCTAAACCTAACCCTAACACTAGTGCTAAACCTAATGCTAAGACTAAAACTAGCCCTAACCATAGCCCTAGCACAAAAATAAAACTGAGCCATAGCCCTAACTTTAAAACTTAACCTAAACCAAAACCTAACACTACACCTATCCCTAACCCTAGCCCTAATTTGAGTACAAACACTCACCCTAAAACTACTCTGACCTTGAATTTGACCCTAACACTAACCCTAGCTCTAAATGTTATGCATAACCCTACCATTAGACCTAGTCCAAACCCTAATTGTATAACTAGCCCAAATCATAACCCTAGTCCATACATTGGCCATAACTCTAAATCTAGCCCTTACTCTAACCAAAACCTTGCCTTAATGCAAGACCTAAGCCTAGTTTAACCTTAAACCTAAACCTAACTCTAGCCCTAACCCTAACTATAATCCTATCACTTACCCTAAGCTAACCCTAACCCCAATGCTAACCCTAGGCCTAACTCTAATCCTTAGCCTAACCCAAACCCTCACCCTATTACTAGTCCTAATGATAGCCCTCATTCTATCTCTAATAATAACCCAAACACTAAACCTAACCCAGACACTTATTCTGACCTTAACAGTAACTGTGTGTCTAAACCTCACCCTAACTATAAACTGAACCCTAACACTAGAATTAGAAATAAACCTATACCTAAACCTAACCCTTACACTAGCCCTAGACCTAAACCTAATCCTAAATCTAGCCATATCTCTAGCCCTAGACCTAAACAAAAACCTAGCCATAGCCCTAATGATAAAAGTTAACCTAACACAAACAGTAACCCTACCCCTAGACCTATCTCTAGTGATAAATCTGGGTTTAACCCTAACCCTAACTATAACCTGAACACTGACCCTGACCCTAACACTAACCCTAGCTCAAAACATCACGCTAACGGTAACCCTAAACCTAAAACTTGATCTAGCCGTAATACTTACCCAAAAAGTAGCCCTAATCATAACCCTGGTTTATACATTAGTTGTAGGCCTAACATTAGTGCCATCCTAACCCAAAACCTGGCCCTAAGACTAGTGCTAACCCTAGTTTTAACCCTACCCTAAAACTAGCCCTAATCCATACCCTAAGCCTAGATCTAACCCTAGCTTTTACCCTATCCATTACCTTAAGCTAAACCCTAAACCTAAGGCTAACCCTAGTCCTAAACCTAATCCTTAGCCTAACCCAAACCCTAACCCTATTACTAGTACTAACCATAATTTTCGTTCTAGCTATAACTTTAAACCAAACCCAAACACTAACCCTGACGCTTATTCTGACTCTAACACAAACCGCAGGTATAAACCTGACCCTAACCTGAAACTGCATCCTAACATTAGCCCTACCGTAACCCTATACTTAACCTAAACCTAACACTACCCCTAGACATAGACCTAATCCTAAATCTAGCCATATCTCTAGCCATAGACCTCAACAACAACCTAGCCCTAGCCCTAACAATAACCCTTAACCTAACCCAAACACTAACCCTACTTTTAGACCTAAACCTAGTCCTAATTCTGGCACTAAACCCTACACTAACTCTAACCTGAACACTGTCCCTGACCCTAACATAATCCTAGATCCAAAGCTCACCCTAACCCAAAACCTAATTCTAACACTAGACCTAGCCATAACCCTAACCCTAAAACTAACCCTAATCATAACCCTAGCTCTTACATTAACCATGGCCCTAAACCTAGGCCTAAACTAACACAAAACCTATCCCTAATCCTAGTGTGTAACCCTAAACTTAAAATTAGCCCTAACCTAACCCCAAGCCTCTCTTTAGACTTAACCCTAGCTCAAAGCCTAACCTTTACCCTTAACATAACACTAGCACTATCCCAAAACCTAACCTAAAACTAGCTCTAAATCTAACATTAGCCATAACCCTAACCATAGCTCTAATTATATCAACTACCCTAGCCCTAGCCCTAATCCTAACCATAACCCTAGCCCTAACCCTAGCTATAATTCTATCCATTATCCTAACCATAGCCATAACCATAATGGTAACCCTAGGCTTAAAACTAACCCTATCACAATCCCTAAACCTATCCATTAGACCTAAAAATAACCTGAACCCTAATCCTAAGCCTATTCATTACCCCAACCCTAACTCTAAAACTAATGGTAATTTGAGCCCTAAACCTAAACCTTAACCTAAACCAAAACCTTAAGACAAACATTGACCCTAATAATACACATAGCTGTAAACTTGACCCTTACCTTAAATCTAACCCTTACACTAGACCTAACCATAAACATAAAGTGAAACCTATCCCTAACTGTAATCCTAGACCAAATATTAGCCATAGCCCTAATCCTAGCCCTAACCCTAACATGAACACTAACCTTAGCCTTAACATTAACCCTAGGACTAACCTTAACACTAACCCTAGCCCTAATCATAAACCTAAACGTAACCCTAACTTTAAGAAAAACAACTCTCGCCCTAGCCCTAGCCCTAATTCCAACCCTATCATTTACCATAACCTTATTGCTAGCCATAGCCTAGAATATCCCTAGCCCTAATCTTACACCTTGCCCTAACCCTAGATCTAAACCTAACTCTAAATCTAACACTAATTCTACACCTAAACCTAACCCTAACACTAGCCTAATCCTATGCTAATCCCAAAACTAGCCCTAACCATAGGCTTAGCCCTAAAACAAAACTGAGCCATACAACAAACCCTAAACTTTTACCTAAACCAAACCCTAACCTTATATTTGGCCTAAGCCTAGCCCTAATTTGAGTCATAAACTTAACCCTAAAACTACCCCTGAACCTTTCTCTGACATTAACAGTAACCCTCCTCTAAACATCACCCTAGACCTAAACCTTAACCTAATATTAGACATGGATCTAAACCTAATTCTAAAACTAGTTCTAATCATAACCCTATATCATACATTAGCTGTAACTTTAAACTTAATACTAACCAAAACCTAGCCCAAATCTGATACATAACCCTAGCTTTCATCTTAATCCTAATCCTAACACTAACACTAACCCTAAACTGAAAACTACCTCTACCCTAACCTGACATCTCACCCTATCCATTAAACTAACTCTAAAGATAACCTTTGCCCTAACCCTAACACTAACTTTGACCTTAACCATATATCTAACACTAGACATAATCCTAAACCTAACACTCACCCTAGAACTAACCCTAGCTCAAAACCTAACCTGTACCCTAAACCTAACCCAAACCTTAACCCTAGGCTTAGCCCTAACCCTAACCCTAACTCTAGCCCTAATCCTATCCAAAACCCTAGCCCTAACCCTAGCTCTAATGCTATTCATTACCCTAACCCTAACCCAAATGCTAACCCTAGGCCTAACCCTAACCCTATTACTAACCCTAAACCTACCAAGTACTCTAAATTTAACCTGAACCCTAAACCTAAACCTATCCATTAACCTAACCCTAATTCTAACCCTAATGCTAATTTGAGCCCTAACCCTAATAATTAACCTAACACAAACTCGAACCTGACCCTGACTCTAAAAATACACTTTACTCTTAACCTGCCCCTTACCCGAAACCTAATATTAGACCCAGCCATGAAACTAACGTTATAACTATCCCTAGCCGTAACCCTAAACCTGACATTATTTCTATCCCTAAAACTTTCCCTAACCCTAACACAAAACCTGGCCCTCATCCTAACCCCAAATCTAGCCTTAATTCTAACACAAACCTAACCCTAGACCTAAATGTAATTCTAATCATCGCCCTAGCAATAAACCTAACTATAACCCCATCCTTTCCCCTAAAACCTAACCCTAAACCTAATCTTAAACACAGCCCTAACCATAGGCCTAAAACTAACACCAATTCTAGACATATTCCTAGCCCTAATTTAGCTCTAAACTTAACCCTAACCCTAGCCTTAAGTCTATCTATAACTATTGCCCTAGCTTTATTCCTAGTTCAACCCTATCCCTTACCATATTCCAAACACTAGATCTAACCTTAGCCCTAACCCTAGCCATAGCCCTAACCCTAGAATTAACCATAACCCTAAATGTACCCCTAAGCCGAAACTCACCCTATCACTAGTAATAACAGTAACATTAATTGTAAAACTACCCTTACCTTTAGCCTTAGCCCTAAAACATAATGAGCTATAGCACTAACCGTAACCTTTAACCTTAAACCAAATCCTAAGCCTACATATAGCCCTAAGCTTATCCTGAATTCGAGTCCTATCCACAACCCTAAAACAAATCCTGACCCTGACTCTGAACCTAACACTAACCCTAGCTCAAAACATCACCCTGAACTTAAACCTAACCATAAAACTAGACTTAGCCCTAACCATAACCCTAAAATTAGCCCTAATTATAACCCTAGTTCTTACATTAGCTGTATACCTAGCACTATCCCTAATGTAACTCAAACTCTAGCCCAAATGCGAGCCCCAACCCTAGCTTTAACCCTAATTCTAAACCTAAACCAAGTCCTAACCCTTACCGTAAACTTAACCTAACTTTAATCCTTGCACTAACCCTAAACCTAACACTAACCTTAACACTAACACTAACCATAACCCTAGTCCTAACCCTAGCTTTAACCCTATCCATTACCCTCATCCTAACCCTAATGCTAACCCTTGGCATAACCCTAACACATTCGCTAACCCTAAGCTATCTATTACCCTAAACCTAACCCTAACCCTAAACCTAACCAAACACTAAACCTAGACGTAACCCTAACCCTAAAACTAGCCCTAAATTTAACCCTAGTTCTTACATTAGCAGTAGCCCTAAAGATAACAAAAAACCTAGCTTAGCCCTAATCCCAGATCTAACACTAGTTTTAACCCGAACCCTAAACCTAACCCTAACCCTAAAACTAACCCTAACATATGTGCTAACACTATCCCTTACCCTAAGCCAAACTCTAACCCTAAAACTACCTTACGCCTAAACCTAATTCTTAGCCTAACCCAAAACCTAATTCTATTACTACTCCTAACCCTAACCCTCAATCTAGCTCTATCACTATCCAAAACCTTAACCCTAACCCTGACCCTTATTCTGACCCTAACACTAACTATAGGTCTAAATCTGACCCTGAACCTAAACCGACCCCGAACATTGGCATGACCTGTAACCCTAGAACTAAACCTTACCCTAACAATAGACCTAGACCTATACTTAATCCTTTATCTAGTGATAATTCTAGAACTAGCCCTAAACAAAAACTTAGTCCTAGCCCTAATAATAACCCTTAATCTAACCGAAACACTAACCATACCCCTAGTAAAACCCTAGTCTTAATGCTGGCCCTAACAATAAACCTGGCCCTAAAGCAACACTGACCCTTACCCTAACACAAATCCTAGCTCTAAACCTTATCATACAAAAATCATAACCCTAACACTAGATATAACCATATCACTAACCCTGAAACTGGCCATCACCACAGGCCAAAACTTACCTGTAACTCTATCCCTTACCCTAAACCTAACACTAACCCTAATGCTAACACTAGCTCTAACCCTCACAGTGACTCTAACTCTAATTCTCATCCTATTCCAAAAACTAGCTCAATCCCTAACCCTTAAACTTAACCTAAAGCTAAAACTTTCCCATGGCCTAAACTTAAACCTAACCTTAACCATAGCCCTAATCCTAATCTTAACCCTATCCCTAACCCTAGCTCTAAGCCTACATATTATCCTAGCTCTAACCTTAATCTTAATGATAACCCTAGCCCTAACCCTAGATATAACCCTACCCATTAACTTAACCCTAACCCTAATCCTGATGATAACCCTAGCCCTGACCCCAATTCTACCCTAACCCTAACCCTATACATAACCATAAACCTAACCCTTTCCATAGAGTTAACCCTTGCTCAAACCCTAACCATTACCCTAAACCTAAACCTATCCCTAACCCTAACCCTAACCTTAAGCCTAAACCTAACCCTAACCCTAACCCTAATATGACATCAAACCCTATCCCAAACCCTAAACCTAATGATAACCCTAGCCCTAAACTTAACACTAACCTTGACCCTAACCATAACTATAACCTAAACCTAACCCTAACCCTAACCCTTGCCCTAGTGATAACCATAGCTCAAAGTCTAAACCATACCCTAAACCTAAACCAAACCCTAACCCTATGCCTAACCCTAATTCTAGCCGTAATAATAACATAAACCTAGCCCTAATCCTATTCATTACCCTAAACACAACCATAACCCTAAGGCTAATCCTAGGCCTAACCCTAACCCTTTTGCTAACTCTCACACTATCAATTATCCTACACCTAACATGTACCCTAAACCTAAACCTATCATTACCCTAACCAAACTCTAATGCTAATTATAGCTCTAAACATAAACCCTAAGCTAAACCAAACCCAAAACCTAATTCTAGTCCTAATAAAACCTCTAGTTCTAAACCTGACCCTTACCCTAAACCGAACCCTTACACTATAACTAGCCATAAACCTAACCCTCAATCTATCCCTAATGTAAGAATAGACCTGACACTAGCCCTAGCCCTAATTCTTGCCATAACCCTAAAAAAATCCCTAGCCTTCATCCTCCCCTAAACCTAGCCTTATTACTAAATCAAACCATAATCCTCGCCATAACCAAAATTTTAACCTTTTACCTAGCCCTAAAAATAGCTCTAACCTCATCCCTTTCCCTAAACCTAACCCTATCCTTAAACCTAAACACAAGCCTAAACTAGGCCTCACCTTAATACAAACACTAGACCTAATCCTAGCTCTAATTTAGCCCTAAACCTAACCTAACCCTAGCCCTAACGCTAAATCTAACTCTCGCCCTAGTCCTATTTCAAGTTCTGATCCTATCCCATACCATAATTCTATGACTTGCCTTTACATTAGCCCTAAGCCTAGCTATAGCCCTAATCCTATATCTAACCCTAACTATAAGCCAAACCCTAACCCTAAGCTAAACCTCTCACTAACACAAACTGTAACACTAATGCTAATCCTAAAACTAGCCCTACTCTAGCCCTAGACCTACAAAACAACGGAGCCATAGCACTTACCCTAACCTTTAACATAAACCAAATCCTAAGCCTACACCTAGCCCTAAACCTAGAAGTAATTCGAGTTTTGCCCTTACCCTAAAACAAACCCTGACCCTGACTCTGACCCTAACACTAACCCTAGCTCTAAACATCACTCAAAAACTAAACCTAAACCTAAACTTAGACCTATCCATAACCCTAACCCTAAAACTAGTTCTAATCATTAACTACTTCTTATATTGGCTGTAGCCCTATACCTAGTCCTAACCTAACCCAAAACCTATCCCGAATTGAAGCCGTAACACTACATTTAACCCTAAAAATAACCCTAATCCTAGCCCAAACACTAACCCTAAACCTAACCCTAACCTTAACCCCTGACATAAGCCAAAATCTAACACTAACCCTAGTCTTAATCCTAACCATAAACCTAGGCCTAACCCAAGCTGTAACCCTATCCATTACCCTAATCCTAATCCTAACCTTAAGGCTAAACCTAGCATAACCCTAAACCTATTCCTATCCCTAAACTTATACATCAACCTAAACCTAACCTGAACCCTAAACCTAACCATATCCATCAAATTAATCCTGATTCTAATAATTTAACCCTAAAACTATCTCTAACCATAACCCTAGACCTGACATTAGCACTAGCCCTAATGAAGCCATAACCCTAAAACAAACTCTAGCCCTAATCCTAGCCCAAATCTTAGGCTTACTCCTAAACATAACCCTAACTATAGACTTAACCCTAACTTTAACCCTCGGCCTAGATCTAAAGCTAGCTATAACATCATACCTAACCATAAGCATAACCATAACCCTAGCCATAAAACTAGGCTCAGCCTTAATACTAACCCTAGCTCTAATTCTAGCTCTAATTAATCCCAAAATCTAACCCTAACAATAAGACTAACTCTAACTCTCGCCCTAGCACTATCCCTAGTTCTAACCCTATCTCTTATGATAACTCAAAACCTAGTCCTAACCCTAGCCCTACCCTTCACTGTAGCCCTTAACCTAGATCTAAACCTAATTCTAAGCCTAAAACACACCTTAACACTAGTTCAAACCCTAATGCTGATTTGAAAACTAGCCCTAACACAAGCCCTAGCTCTGAAGCAAAACCGAGTCATTTCATTGACCCTAACCCTTATCCTAAACCAAACCTAACCCTACACCTAGCCCTAACCCTAGTGTTAGTTTTAGATTTAGGTTTAGGGTTAATATTAGGGCTAGTTTTAGGTTTCGAATAAGTGTTAGGGTCAGTTTAAACCTAGGTTTAGTGTTAGTGTCAAAATAAGGGTCAGCATTAGGTTTAGAGTTTGGGTTAAGTAAAGAACTAGAATGAGGGTTAGGGTTAGAACTAGTAATAAGGCTAATCCTACAAAACACTGACCTTTACACTAAACCTAGCTCTACACATCACCCTATCCTTAACCTAATCCTAACACTATACCTCACTCAAAACCTAACCCTAAAACTAGCCCTAATCATAATGCCAGTTCTTAAATTAGCTATAACCCTAAACCTAACACAAAATCTAGTCCTAATCCAAGGCCTAACCCTAGCTTTAACCTTAATCCTAACACTGGCCCTAGCTTTAACCTTAACCCTAGTCCCATTTCTAGCTCTAACCCTATTTCTTACACTAGGTCAAACCCTCACCCTATTGCTACCAAAGTCCTAACCCTAATTCTATGCCTATCCCAAACCCTAACTATATTACTAGTCCTAACCCTAACCCTTATACTAAAGCTAAACCTAACACTAACCTAAACCTAAATTTATCTTTAACTTGACATCTAAACCTATTACCCTAACCCTAATGATAACCCTAGCCCTAACCGTTACAATAACTATGACCATAACCCTAGACCAAACCCTAAATTAATCTTAGCCATAGCAAAAATCCTAGCTCAAACCCTAAACCGTATCCTAAACCTAATCATAACTGTAACCCCCAACCTAACCCTGACCCTAACCCTAACTCTAGCCCTAATCCCAACCCATATCCCAGCCCTAACCCTAGGTCTAACCCTATAAATTACTCTAATGATAACCATAACCCTAATGCTAATCCTAGGCCTAACCCTAAACCTATCACAAACCCTCATCATATCCATTACCTTTAACCTAACCTAACCCTAAACCTAACACCATCCATTACCCTATCCCTAATTCTAACCTTAATGCTAATTTGAGCCTTAACCCTAAATCTTAGCCTAACCCAAACTCAAAGCTTGACACTGATCCTTATAATACCTCAGCACTTAATCTGACCCTTTCCCTCAATGTAACACTTTAATTTGATCTAGTCATAAACCCAACCCTAAAAATATCACTAACTATAAACCTAGACCTGACATAAGTCCTAGCCCTAATTCTTGTCCTAAACCTAACACAAAACCTAGCCCTAATCCTAGACTTAAATCTAGACTTAATCCTAAACCTAACCACAACCCTAGCACTAATCCTAAAGCTAATCATAAAACTAGCCTCATCCCTAACCACAGCAATAAAACAAAACCGAGCAACAGGCTTAACACTAACCTTAACTTAAACCAAACCCTAGCACTACATCTACATCTAAACCTAGCCCTAATTTGATTCATAATCATAACCTTAAAAACAACCCTGAACCTGACGTGTAACTTATCACTCATCCTAGCTCTAAACACCACACTAACCCTAATCCTACCCTAATCCTATCCCTAGACCTAACCCTAAACCAAGCCCTAACCCTAGCTCCAGACCTAACCTTTATGTTAAACATAACCCTTAATGTGACCCTAACCTTAGTTCTAACTCTAACTCTAACCCTAATTCAAGGCATATTTCTAACAATAACTCTGGTTCAAACCATATCAATTACCCTAACTATAAACCTTACCCTTATGCTAACCCTAAGCCTAACCCTAGCCCTATCACTAATGCTAAACATATCAATTATTCTAAACCAAATCTGAACCTTAAAATAAATCCTAACTATACCCTAACCCTAACCCTAATGCTAATTTGAGCTGTAAACCTAAATTCTAACCTAAGCCAAATCCTAATCCTAATAATTCCCCAAACTCTAAACCTGACCCTTACCATAAACCTAACCCTTACACTAGACGTAGCCAAAAGCCTAACTCTAGAAGTATCTTTAACCATAACCCTAGACCTGATATAAGCCCTAGCACTAATCCTAGCCCTGAATCTAAAACAAGCACTAGCCCTCATCCAAGCCCTAAACCTAGCCATAATCATAACCCCAACTCCAACCCTAGTACTACCCCTAACTCTAAACCTCACCCTCATCTAAACCTAGCTATAACACCGTTCTTTATCCTAAACTTAAACTTACCCCTATCCCTATCGCTAGGCCTAAGCTAAACACTAACTATAGCCCTAATCCTAGCTTTTATTTAACCCTATTCCAAACCCTTACACTAATTTTAGCCCTATCACTAACTCTACCACTCACGCTAGCCCAATCCCTATTTCTAAACATATCCCTTACAATAACTCTAACCCTGGCCTTAACCCTTGCCTTATCCTTAATCCTAGCCTAATCCAAATCTAAACCTAACTATAAATTTAACCCTAACCCTAAGTCTAAGCAAACACTAACACTAGCCCTGACCCTAATACTAATTATAAAACTAGTCCTAACCAAAACACTAGGCTACAACAAAACTGAGCAATAGACCTAACCCTAAACCTTAACTTAAACCAAACCCTAAACTACTATAAGAACTAATCATAGTCCTAATCAAGTCCTAAACATAACCTTTAAACTAACCCTGAACCTGACTCATATCCTAACACTCACCCTAGCTCTAAACATGATGCTAGCCTTAAACAGAACCCTAAGAGTAAACCTAGCCCTAATTTGAGTCCTAAATCAAATCCTAAAACTTATCCTAACCTTGACTCCTAGAGTAAAAATAACTCTAGCTCTAAATATCACCCTAACCTTAAATCTAACACTAACACTACAACTACCACTAACCCTAACCCTAAAGTTAACCCTAATTGTAACCCTGGTTCTTACATTACCTGTTGCCCTTACTCTAGCCCTAAACTAATACAAAAACTAGCCCTAATCTGAGCCCTACACCTACCTTTAACCCTAATCCTATCCCTAACCCTACCCCTAACACTAGCTCTAACATTATCCCTAAACCTAAACAAAACCCTAACACTAATGGTAACCCTAGACCTATTCCTGATTCTCAGGCTAATCAAAACTCTCACAATATTAATAGTCCTAACCCTAGCCCTCATTCTAGCTCTAACCCTATTCCAAAGGTTAACCCTAACCCTGCCCCTTATTCTGACAATAACACTAACATAGGCCTAAACCTGACCCTAATACTAGATCAAACCATAACACTAGCACTACCAGTAACCTTATACCTAAACCAGACCCTATCACTAGACCTAGACCTAAGCCTAATCCTAAATCTAGCCTTAACTCTAGCTCTACAACAAAGTCCTAGCATTAGCCCTAATAATAACCCTTAAATTAAAACAAAGACTAACCCTACTCCTAGACATAAACCTTGTCCCAATTCTGGCTTTAACCTTAACTCTAACTCTAACCTGAACACTGGCCCTGCCTTTAACACTAAACCTATCTCTAAACCTGACCCTAACCGAAAACCTAAACCTAACACTAGACATAGCCATAACCCTAACCTACAACTAGCCTTAATCATAATCCTAGCTCTTACGTTACACATAGCCCTAACTCTACGCTTTAACCTAACACAAAACCTAGAGCGAATTCTAGGCCTAAATCTAGCCCTAAGCGTAACCCCAACCCTAACCCTAGCCCCAACCCTAACCCTAAACTTAACCCTAGCTTTAGTCTTAAATTGTACTCAAAGCCTAACCCTTACCATAAATATAAACTTAGACCTATACATTACTCTAAACCCTAAGCCTAGCCCTAACCCTAAACTTAACCCTATCCCTAAACCTAGCTCTAAACCTAAACGTTGCCCAACCTTACACCTAACTGTACTGATAACCCTAGCCTTAACCCTAACCATAAACATAACCCCAGAAAACTAACAATAGACCTAACCCTAAAACTAACATTCACAATAGCCCTAACCCTAGCTCGAAACCTAACTGATACCATAAACCTAAACATAACTGTAGCCTTAACAATAACCCTAAAACTAAATTTAACCCTAAACCTAAACCTAAACCTACATCTAACCTTATCCATTATCCTAACTTTATCCTGACCCTAATGATAACACTATCCCTAAACTTCACCCTAACCCTAAACCTACCATAATCCTGTCCCTAGACCTAAGGCTGAACCTAATCCTCGACCTAGGCCTAGAACTAAAATTAGCTCAAACCCTAGCCTTTACGCAAACATAACTCTAGCCCAAAACCTAACCCCAATTCTAGCCCTAATCCTAAACAAAACCATAGCCAAATCCCTAGCTCTAACTTTTACCATTACCCTAATCATAACCCTAAACCTAAGGCTAAACCTAGCCCTAACCCTAACCATAACCCTAACTCTATGTCAACCCTGATTCTAACCTGAAGCCTCAACCTAGCCCTAACACTCAATCCATGACCCTTACCCTTAATTTAACCATAAGAAAATGATAAGCTTAACACTAACCATAACCCTAGCCCTAATCCTAAATTTAAAACTAGACTTAACCTTAGCTCTAACCTCACCCATTACCCTAACCCTAACAAAAAATGTCATGATAACCCTAGCCCTAGCCCTAAACCTACTCTAACCCTAACTGTAAACCTAACCCTAGACCTAACCATAAACCTAACCACTGTTGTAGCCCTAACCCTAGCTCAAACTCTAACAATTATGCTAAACTTAACACTAACACTAGTCCTAAACCTAAACCTAACCCTAACCCGACACTTAAACCTGTCCATTACCTTAACCCTAATGATAACCATAATCCTAACCCTAGACCTAAACCTAAACCTAAACCTTCCCTTAGCACTAACCCTAGCTCAAACACTAACACACACCTTAAACCTAAAACTAGCCTTAACCCTAACCCTAACTATAGCCCTAAAACTAAACATAACCCTAGTCCTAAACCTAGTGCTAAACCTAACCATTACCCTAATGATAACCCTAAACCTAATGCGAACCCTAGGCCTAACCCTAACCCCATCCATTACCCTAAACCTAACCTGAGCCCTAAACCTAACCTGAAGCCTAATCCTAACCTTATCCATTACCCTAACCATAACTCAAACCTAATGTTAATTTGAGCAATAAACCTAAACCTCAAACTAACCCAAATCCAAAACCTGAATCTGATTATAATAATACCCCTAGCTCTCACCTTGAACCTCACCATAAACCTAAGTCTGACACTAGACTTAGCCATAAATCTTACCCCAAAACAACTCCTAACCATAAACCTAGACCTGATGTTAGTCCTAGCCCTAATTCTTGCCATAACCCTAACACAAACGCTCGCCTTCTTCCTAGCCCTAAACCTAGCCTTGATCCTAACCCAAACCCTAACCCTAGACCTATCCCTAATTTTATCCCTCGCCCTAGTTCTGAACCTTGCTCTAACCCCATCCCTTTCCTAAATCTAACGCAAAGAAAGAGACCTAACCCTAGTTCTAATTCTGGCACTAACCATAAACCCTATGAACACTGACGCCTACCCTAACACAAAACCTATCTCTAAATCTTATCCTAACCCCAAACTTAAACCTAATATTAGATATATCTATAACACTAACCCAAAAATCTAGCCATAACCATAACCCTAGCGCTTACATTACACATAGCCCTAACATTAGTCATAAACCTCACAAAAAATCTAGCTCTAATACAAGCCCTAAACCTAGACCTAAGCATAACCCTAATCTTAATCCTAGCCCAAACTCTAAACATAATGCTTGTGCCAGCCCTAACCCTAGCTCACAACCTAAACCTTACTCTAAACAAAAACCTAGCTCTAATCCTATCCCTAATCCTAATTGTAACCATAGCCCAAATCCTAGTTCTAACTTTATCCATTACCTTAAACATAACCCTAACCCTAATGCTAACCCTACCCGTACACCTACCCCTTACCTTAACCCTAACACTAACCATAGCCCTGATTCTAACCCTAACCCTCGCCCTAGCCCAAAACCTAGCTCTATCCCTAACACTTACCCTAAACTGAACCTTAACACTAAACCTAGGAGTAACACAAACCCTAGCCCTAATTCTAACCTTAACCTAAGCCCTAAAATTAGCACTAAACCTATCCATTATTCTAAACATATGCCTAAACCAAATGCTAACCCTAGGCCTAACCCTAACCCTATCCCTAACACTAACCCTATACATTACTCTAAACCTTACCTGAAATGTAAACCTAATTCTATCCATTACTCTAACCCTAACCCTAACCCTAATGGTAATTTGAGCACTAGCCTTAAACCTTAACCCAAACCAGACTCTGACCCTAAACCTAACCACTAACCTAAACCTAACACTTACACTAGACCTAGCCATAAACCAATCCCTAACACTATCCCTAATCATAACCCTAGACCTGACATTAGCCCTAGCCCTAATCCTAGCCCTAAACCTAACACAAACCCTAGCTCTCATCCTAGCCCTAAACCTAGACTTAATCCTAACCCGAACACTCACCCTAGCCCTATCCCTAATTATAACCCTCGCCCTAGCACTGAACCTAGATATATAACCTCATCCCTTTCACTAAAACTAACCCTAACGCTAGCCCTAATCATAGGCTTAAAAGTAACACATTTCATAGCACTTATCCTAGCTCTATTTGAACCCTAAACTTAACCCTACCCATAACCCCAGCCCTAAGACTAATTCTAACTCTCACCCCAGCCCTATTTCTATTTATAACCTTATTCATTACCATAACCCTCACAATAGCCCTAACCCAAGCCTTAACCCTAGCCATAGCCCTAAACCTAGATCTAACCATAACTCTAAATCTAACTCTAATATTAAGCCTAAACCTCATTCTAACCCTAGCACTAACACTATTGCTAATCCAAAAACTAGATTTAATCTAAGCCCCAGCTCTAAAAACAAAAACAAAAACAAAAAACGAGCCATTGCTCTAACCCTAAACCTTAACCTAAACCAAACCTGAACCCATAACTAGCCATAACCCGAGCTCTAATTCGAGTCCTTGGCCTAAAATTAACCCTCACCATGACTCATATCCAAACACAAACCCAGCTCTAAATATCACCATTACCCTAAAACTAATGCTAACACTAGACCTAGCTGAAACCCTAACCCTAAAACTGAACCTAATCGTAACCCTAGTTCCTACATTGGCCTTAGCAAAACCCTAGCCCTAACTCTAACACAAAAATAGCCCTAATCTGAGCCTAACACTAGATTTAACCCTAACCTTAACCCTAAAACTAGCCCTAAACCTAACCCTAATTCTATCTTGAATCCTATCCATTATCCTAAGTCAAACCCTATTCATAATGTTAACTCTAGTCCTAATCCTAATCCTTAGCCAAACCCAAAAAATAACCCTATTACTAGTCCTAACACTAGCCCTCATTCTAGATCTAACCCTAACCCAAAACCTCACCCTAATCTTCACCCTTATTCTACCCTAACATTTATTATGTGTCTAAACCTGACCCTAAACAGAAACCAAAACCTGAAACTAGCTCTACCAGTAAACTTATACCTAACCCTAACCCTAACACTAGCCCTATACCTAAACCTAATCCTAAATTTAGCTTTTACTCTAGCCCTTGACCTAAAAAACTTAATGTTAGCCCTAATAATAACTCTTAACCTAAACAAAACACTAACCCTACCACTAGACCTAACCCTTGTCCTAGCCCTAACCCTAGCTCAAAACCTAACCCTTACGCTACACATAAACCTAAGACTAACCCTAGTTTTAACCCTAACCCTAAACCTAATAAAAGACCTATTCATAATTATATAGCTACCCCTAAGCTTAGCTCTAATCTTATCTATTATACTAACCATAACCCTTACCCTAATGTGAACCTTAGGCCCAACCTTAACCCTATTGTTAACCCTATCAATTACATTAAACCTAATGTAAACTCTAAACAAAACCCTATCATTACCCTAACCCACAACCTAGTGCTAATTCAAGCCCTAACCATAAAACCTAACATCAAACAAACTTTAACACTGACACTGACCCTAATATATCTCCTAGCTCTAAAGCTGACTTTTACACTAAACCTAACCCTTACACTAGACCCAGCCATAGCACTAATCCTAACACTATCCCCAACCATAAGCTTAGACCTGATTTTATCCATAGCCCTAATTCTAACCCTAAACCTAACACAAACCCCAGCCCTTATCCTAGCCCTAAACCTAGACTTAGTTCTAACTCTAAACCTAACTTCAGACCTAACCCAAAAACTAAACTTAATCTTAGCCCTAATTTAGTCCTATTCCTAACCCTAGTCCTAATCCTAGCTCTATGACTAACTCTAACTCTCACCCTTCCCCATCCCTAGTTCTAAAATTATCCCTAAACGGAAGTCTAATCCTAGCCCTAATCCAAGGCCAAACCCTAGCTTTAACTCTAACCCTAACCCTGGCCCTAACCTTACCACTATCCCTAGACCTAATCCTAGCTCTAACTCTATTTCTTACACTTAGTCAAAAACCTCACTCTATTGCTACCCTAGTCCTAACCCTAATTCTATGCCTACCCCAAACCCTAACTCTATTACTAGTCCTAAACCTTGCCCTCATTCTAGCTCTAACCATAATGCAAACTCTAACCCTAATGCTGACCCTTATTCTGAGCCTAACACTAATCATAGATCTAAACCTGAACCTAAACCTATACCGAACCCTAACACTAGCAGTACTGGTAATCTTATACCTAAACCTAAACTTTACACTAGCCCTAGACCTAAGCCTAATCCTAATCTATCCATAACTCTAGACCTAGATCTACATAAAACCCCAGCCCTAGTTTTAACAATAACTCTTAGCCTAAAGCCAAACACCAACCCTTCCCCTAGAATTAACCCTAGTTCTAATTCTGGCTTTCACATTAACCATAATCTTAAATTGAACACTGACCCTGAAAATAACACTAACCCTAGCTCTAACGATCAATCTAACCCTAAACCTAACCCTAAAACTGTACTTAGCTTTAACATTAACCCTAAAACTATCCCTAATCATAACAAAGTTCTTACATTTGCTATAGCCCTACCCTATCACAAAATCTAGCCCTAACACAAGCCCTATCTTTTCTTTAACCCTAAAGCTAACCATAATCCTAACCTTAGCCCTAACCCTAAACCTAATCCTAACCCTAGACCAAATAATAAGCATAACACAAGCCCTATCAGTAGCTCTAACCCTATCCATTACCCTAATGATAACCCTAACTCTTCTACTACCCTAGGCTGAACCCTAATCCTATCCCTAACCCTAACCCTATCCATTAACCTACACCTAACCTAAACTCTAAACCTATAACTATCATTAACCTATCTCTAACCATAATGATAACACCAGATTAAACATAAACCTTAATCTAATAAAAACCCTAACCCTCACCCTGATCCTAATAATACCCATAGCTCTAAACCTGACCCTAACAGTAAATCTAACACTTACAATAGACCTAGCAATAAACTAACCCTAAAATTCTAACTGTAACCCTAAACCTAATATTAGCCCTAGCTCTACTTCTAGTCCTAATCCTAACACAAACCTTAGCCCATATACTAGCCATTATCCTCATCTTAATCATAAACCTAACCCTAACCATAACCCTAATTCGAATCCTCACTTTAGGCATATAAGTAGCTATAATCCCATCCCTTAACCTAAACCTAATCCTAACCCTAACCCTAACATTAACCCTAGGCTTAATCTCAGCCCTAATATAGCCCTATCACTAACCCAACCCTAACCCTAGCCCTAAGACTTACTCAAACTCTCTCCCTAGCCTTATACCTCGTTCTAACCCTATCCCTTACCATCACCCTAAACCTAGCCCTAAATTTATCCCTAATTCTAGCCCTATAATTATGCCTAACTCAAATCCAGGATCTATACCTAACTCTAAATCTAACCCTAAAAATAAGCATAAACATCACACTAACACTAGCCCTAATTCTACCATTAATTTTAAAACTAGCACTAACTCTAAACCTAGCCCTAAAACAAAACCAAATTATAACCCTAACCCTAACACTTCACCTAAACCAGAACCTAACCCTACAACTAGCCCTAATCCTATCTCTAATTCTAGTCCTAAACCTAACCTGAAAACTAATCCAGACCCTGACTCTGACCCTAACATTAAACCTTGCTCTAAACATCATCGTTACCGTAAACCTAAACCTAACACTAGACATAGCCCTAACCCTTACCCTATCACTATCTCTAATCATAACACTATTTCATACATTATCCATAGCCTCAACCCTAGCCCTAACCTAACCCAAATCCTAGTCTTAAACCAATTCCTAAACCTAGTTTATTTTTATATTTATTTTTTTAGTTTTTGGTTGACACAACATCATTATTTTATTGGTATGTGGTGCTGAGGATCGAACCCAGTGACACGTGGATGTCAGGCAAGCACGCTACATCTGGAGCCACATCCTCAGGTCCTATACCTAGCTTTAACCCTAAATGTAAACCTATCACTAACCCAAACAAAAGCCCTAATCCTGTACATAACCCTATCTCTAATCTTATGTCTAACCCTATCCATTACCCTAATGATAACCCAACCCTTATGCTAACCTTAGGCCTAACCCTAACCATATCTATTACACTAAACCACACCTACACCCTAAACCTAACACATTCATTACCTTAACACTAAACCTACTGATAATTCAAGCCATAAACCTAAACCCTAACCTAACCCAAACCCTCACATTGATCCTGACCCTAATAATAACCCTAGCTCTAAAACTGACCCTTAGAATGAACCTAACCCCTACACTGGACCAAGCCATAAACCTAAAACTATCCCTAACTGTAACCCTACACCTGACATTAGTCCTAGCCCTAATACTAAGCCCTAACCCTAACACAAACATTAGTCCTCATCCTAGCTCTAAACCTAGCTTTAATCAAAACCCTAAAACTAACCATAGACCTAACCCTAATACTAACCCTTGCCCTAGCATTCAACCTAGCTATAACCCAAAACCTTAACCTAAATGTAACCCTAACTCTAACCCTAACCCAAAGTCTAAACCTAACACTAACACTAGCCCTAATTTAGCCTTATTCCTAACTCTAACCCTAACCCTAGTCCTAAGACTAATTCTAACTCTTATACTAGCCCTATCACTAGTTCTAACTCTAACCCTTACCATAATATTAATCCTAACCCAAACACTAGTCCTAACCCTTGCCCTATCCTTAGCCCTAGCCCTAACCATAGATCAAAATCTAACTATAAATCTAACCCTAACCCGAAGCCTAAGCCTAACCAGTATAAATACATTTATATTTAGACCCTGTGTCTACAGATGTTGGATTCAATTATTATTTAGAATATAGTCATTAGTTTCATAAAAGGCATACCATTTCTGGTGGTGTATAGAGAACTGAGAGTCAGGGGTAGGATGTTATGTTAAGGGGGAACGGAGTGAGGGTATGTGATGATTCTAACTTAGCAACTATGGAGAACTCTAATGAATAGACAGGGAGAATTTATGGAAGAAGTTATAAATTGAAACTCCTTATCTGTATTCGTAAAATTACCCTAAGTATAAACACTAAAAGTTAGGAGGCTGAAAATGGGATATAGGGAGAAAGAAAAAAAGGAGAAATAATAACAAGGAAAGAAATAAAGAGGGAGAAAAAAATAAGAGCAAATAAACGGGTGGTGAGTTGTGGTGGAGATAGCCAGGGTGAGAGGGCTTGAGCTTCTACCTGGAGCCTGCCTACTCTTAGTCTCTGAATAGGAAATCAGGTGCCTGTACAGTTGCTCTTCCTCATTGATAGCTACACCCCCCCAAAAAAAAAAAAAAAGCTTGTGAGAAAAATCTTGAGTTATCACAGCTGGAGGTAGGGGAGTTGGAAACCAGGTACCTGATAATCTGCAGAATCAAGTTGGTAGCCACGCCCAACAATACATGGCAAGTAAGGTTTTGCAAGATGGATTCAATCTATTACCCATGTATGGTGTTTGATGAGGTGTGTGGTCCTGGAGTTGACTTGTGCTGTGTCCAGAGCTCAGTCTGGTGACCCAGAAGCAAACCCTCTGTGTTCTGTGCTGCCTTCCATCTGCACAGAGAGCACCCGTGCAGCTGAGACTACTGTCTGTGCCCAGAGAAACTGTGCAGCTGAGCCTTCCATCTGTGCCAAGAGCACCCAAGGGCCCCCCCCTTTTTTTTTCAAATTTCTATGATACCAGGCAGGATTCATCTTTTACTTAGCCTTACTGTGCTTCACAGGATTGGGCCTTGTCAGTTCAATGGTTTCTGTCAGAAACAGATTGTATTTTACGGTTTCCTTTCATCATGGCTTATTGATGTGAATGAAAATTGAGCTGGAAATTAAACAGGGTTAGCAGGAGGTACTTGAAATCACAATCAGTTCTCAGTGGGCACTCTCTGGTTTATTTCTTTTGAAGGTAGGCCAAAGATGAAGCATGCAAAAGCAACTGTATCTGAGAGCCCTTAAGGAGAAAATAGAGAAACATATATGTACTGAAATAAGTCTCTAAACAATTTGATCAGATTTCTTTTGTACTGCTCGGTATTCATCTTTTAGCTTGCTCTACTAGGCTCCCCAAGGTTGGCACTTCTAGGATCAATGGTTTTCTAAACATCTAAGTGTTAGTGTTACTGTTAGGTCTAGCTTTAGAGCTAGTGTTAGGTATAGAATTTGTTTTGTTCAAATTTCTTTGATACTGGGAAGATTTATCTTTTACCTAGCCTTACTATGTGACCCAGTTTGGGGTCTTCTCGGTTCAATGGTTCGCTGTTTGGAATAGTTTGTTTTTAATGTCTCACTTCATTTTGACCTACATGGGTAAATGCAAATGGAGCTGGAAATCAGATGGTTGGTGCTAGCTGGTTGAAATTTCACAAACTTAATCAGTTGTCTGTGGGCACTCTCTGGTTTCTTCCTTGTAAAAGTAGCCATAAGCTGAAGCATGGAAAACAACTCTATTCAAGAGCACGTTAGAAGAAAACAGGGCAATATGCATGTACTGAAATGCTTCTCCCAATTATTTGGTCAGATTTCTTTGATACTGTGTAGGATTCATCTGTCTCTTGCCTCACTAGTCTCCACAAGTTTAAAATGTTTATGATCAAAGGTCCTCTTAACAGGATAGGCATAGGGTTAGGTTAGAGTTAGGGAAAGTGTTAAAACTAGTGTTAGGGTTTGAGTTAGTTTTTTTTTTTCCAACTTTTTGTATACTGGGCAGGATTTATCTTTTTCCTAATCTTAGTATGCTCCCCAAGTTTGGGCCTCCTAGTAAAAGGGTTTGTTCTAAGGAGCAGTTTTAATTTTCATGTTTCACTTCATTTTGCCCTATAGGGGTGAATGAAAATGGAGCTGGACTCAAACGGCTTTGTGCTAGCTGCTTGAAACTTCACACACTCAATCAGTTCTCCAGGCACATTCTCTAATTTTTTTCTTGTGAAAGTAGCATAAAGCTGAATTAGAAAGAAACAGCCTTATTTGTGAGCACTTTAGGAGCAAGCATCATTTTTCTACATGAATTACTTTGATATTATACAGGATTCATCCATTTCCTCGTCTTAGTAGTATCCCCAAGTTTGGATTTTCAAGGTTTGCCAGTTCACTGTCAGAAAAGTTTGAATTTTTAGGTTTCACTTTATTATGGCCTATCGATCTTAATGAAAATGGAGCTGGAAATCAAACAGAGTTAGTACTAGCTGCTTGAAACTTCTCACACTCAATCATCTCTCTGTTGGCACTCTCTTGTTGTTCCTTGTGAAACTACCTTAAGCTGAAGCATGATAAAAATAATTTATCCAAGAGCACATTAGGAGAAAACAGAGAAATATGTACATGCTGAAATACCTCCCCCAATTATTTGGTCAGATTTCTTTGATATTGTGAAAGATTCATCTGTTAGCCTACCCAACTTGGCTCCCCAAGTGTGGGACTTTTAGAAGCACAAGTACTCTAAACAGGTTAAGGTTAGTGTTAGGGTTAGTGTTAGGACTAGGATTAGACCTAGTGTTAAGGTAAGAGTTAGTTTTGTTTTCAAATTTCTATGATACTGTGCAGGATTCATCTTTCTCCTATTTTGACTATAATCCAAATGTTTGGGCCTCCTAAATAATGGGTTTGCTCTCAAGAAGAGTATCAATTTTCATGTTTCTCTTCTTTTTAGCCTATATTTGTGAATGGAAATAAAGCTGGAAATTGAACACGGTTTGGGCTAGCTGCTTGAAACTTTCACACACTCCATCAATTTTCAGTGAGCATAATCTGGTTTTTGCCATCGAAGTAGCCCTAAGATGAAGTAGAAAGAAACAGCTTTATCTCTGAGTACTTTAGGAGCAAGCAGAATACCCATGTACTGAAAGAACTTTAAATTTTTTTGGTTGGATTAATTTGATACTGTACAGGATTCATCCTTGACCTAACCTTAGTAGGCTCCCCAAGTTTGGGCCTGCAAGGGTCAATAGTTCAGTGTCAGGAACAGTTTGATTTTTTAGGTTTCACTTCATAATGACCTATAGGTGTGAATGGCAATGGAGCTGGAAATCAATCAAGGTTGGTGCTAGCTGCATGAAACTTCACACATTCAATCAGCTCTCTGTGGGCACTCTTTGGTTTTTCTCTGTGAATGAACCTTAAGCTGAGGCATGGGAAACAGTTTATCCATGTGCACCTTAAGAAAAAAAAAAGGAAATATGAATGTACTGANTTTTTTTTTTTTTTTTTTTTTAATTTCTATGATACTGGGCAGGATTCACCCTTTTCCTATTTTAACTATACTCTAAATGTTTTGGCCTCCTACATAAAAGTGTTTTCTCTCAGGAACAGTTTCAATTTTCATGTTTCTCTTCTTTTTGCCCTAAAGAGGTGAATGGAAATGAAACTGGAAATCAAACAGGGTTTGTGCTAGCTGCTTGATACTTCAGAAACTCAATCCGTTCTCAATGAGCATTCTCTGGTTTATTTAGTTTGAAGCACCCCTAAGCAGAATTAGAAAGAAACAGGTTTATCTCTGAGTGCTTTAGGAGCAAGCAAAATACACATGTACTAAAAGAGCTTCAAATTTATTTCATCGGATTATTTTGATACTGTACAGGATTCATCTTGACCAACCTTAGTAGGGTCCCCAAGTTTGGGCCTTCAAGGTTCAATGGGTCAGTGTCAGGAACAGTTTGAATTTTTAATTTTCACTACATTATGGCCTATAGGTGTGAATGGAAATGGAGCTGGAAGTCAAACAGGGTTGGTGCTAGCTGCATGAAACTTCACACATTCAATCACATCACTGTGGGCATGCTCTGGTTTTTTCCTTGTGAAAGTACCATAAGCTGAAGCATGAAAAATCAATTTATCCAAGAGCACTTTAGAAGAAAAAAGGGGAAATAGGAATGTACTGAAACACCTCCCCCAATTATTGGTCAGATTTTTTGATACTGGGCAGGATTCATCTGTTACATTGCCCTATTAGGCATCCCAAGTTTGGGACTTTTATGATCAAGCTCTATGAACAGGAAAGGCTTAGTTTTAGCATTAAGATTAGGGCTAGGGTTAGAACTAATGTTCAGGTTAGAATTAGTTTTGCTCAAATTTCTTTGATACTGGTCAGGAATCATCTTTTACCTAGCATTACCATGTTTCTCAGGTTGGGAACCTTCACAGTTCAAGGTTCACTGTCAGGAACAGTTTGTGTTTTAAGGTTTCACTTCATCTAGAAGTGGAACCTTAAAACACAAGGTTAGATCTAGGGTTAGAGCTAAGGTTATGGTTATTCCTAGTGCTAGGTTTAGGGTTAAGGTTAGGGTTAGGGTTAAAGCTCGGTTTAGGGTTCAGATTAGGCTAGGTTTGGGGCTACGTTAGGGATAAGTTTCGGGTTATGGCTAATGTAAGTACTAGGGTTACAACTAGGGATAGTTTTATGGTTAAGGCTAGGCCTAGGTCTTGTGTTATGTTTAGGGTGATGTTTAAAGCTAGAATTACTGTTAGCATCAGAATCAGGGTTAGGGTTAGTTTTAGAGTTCTGATTATAACTCGAATTAGGGCTATATTTAGGGCTAGGTTTAGGGTTTGGTTTTGGTTTAGGTTAAGGGTTAGGGTTACGGCTATGGCTCGTTTTTGTATTAGGACTAGGGCTAGAGTTAAGGCTGGTTTTAGGAGTAGCATTAGGGTTAGGGTTAGTGTTAGCTTTGGGCTTAGTCTTTGCATTAGGGTTAGATTTAGTGTTAAGGTTAGATCTAGGGTTAGGGCTACAGCTAAGGAAATGTCTATGGTTAGGCCTAGGGTTAGGTCTAGGTTTATTGTTTCAGTAAGGAATAGGGTTAGAACTAGTTTTAGGGCTAGGGAGAGAGTTACACTTAGTTTTAGGGCTTGGGTTAGAATTAGGTTTAGGATCAGGGACAGGGCTAAAGGAGGTCTAAGATTACGGATAAGGTTGGTTTTAAGTTAGGCCTAGGTTTAAGGTTAGGGTTATGTGTCAGACTATGTTTAGGGCTAATATGGGCTAGGGTTTTTGTTCGGGTCAGGGCTAGGATTATATCTAGGGCTAATGTCAGGTCTAGGGTTATGGTTATGGATAGTTTTACTGTTAGGTTTTGGCTAGGTCTAATGTAAGGATTAGGTTGAGGGTAAGGGTTAGGTTAGAGCTAGGGGAATTATTAGGGTCCAGGTCATGGTTGTAGTTTCTTTCATATTTGAGTTTAGGGTTATGGCTAAAATTAACACTAGGTTTTCAGTTAGGGTAATGATAGGGTTAGATTCGTGTTCAGAATAGCTTTAGGGTACCTGATAGTGTTGGGTTTAGTGATAGGTTTAGGGTTATGCTTAGGATTCGCATGAGAGTTAGTTAAGGGTAGGATTAAGGTTATGGTTAGGATTAGGTCTTGAGATAAGTTTAGGCCTAGAGTTAGCATTAGCGTATGGATTATGATTAGGGTATCGAATACAGTTAGAGCTAAGGTTATAGCTAGACTTATGGTTAGGATTAGGTCTTGAGTTAGTGTTAGGGTATGGGTTAGAACTAGGTTTAGGATAAGTATTATGTTTAGTGTAAGAGTTAGGTTCTGATCTATGATTAGGGTTAGAGCAAGGGTTAGGTTCAGGGTTATGTTTAGGGATAGGATTACGATAGGTTTAGAGTTAGGGTAAGGGTTAGGGAAATGTTTATAATTAAGTTAAGGGTTACTGTTACAGTAATAAATATGGTTAGATGTAGGTTTAGGTTTAGAGACAGGATTAGATTTAAGTTTAGTGTTAGGTCTATGATTATGTTTAGGTTTATGGTAAGGGTTAGGGTTTGATCTATGGTTAGGGTTAAAGAGAGTGTAAGTTTAGGGTTAGGTCTATGGTTAGTTTTCTGTTTAGGGTTAAGATTATGGTTAGGGTTAAGGCTATGGTTACAAATAGGGTTAGGGTTAGGGTTAGGGTAATGGGTTTAGAGCTAGGGTTAGGAATAAGGTTAAGGTTAGGATTAGGACTAGTTTTAGGGTTAGATTCAGGGATAGTTCTAGGTTTATGTTTATAGTAAGGGTTAGGTTTTGAGCTAGGTTTAGGACTAAGGTGAGGGTTAGGTTTGGCTTAGGGCTAGGGTTAAGGTTAGGGTTATGCTTAGGGCTAGGTTAAGGCCTAGGTTTAGCTCTAGGTTTTGTGTTAGGTTTAGGCCTAGGGTTAAAGCTCTGGGTAATGTAAGAGATAGGGTTATGATTAGGACTAGTTTTAAGGTTAGGTTTATGCCAAGATCTAGTGTTAGGTTTAGATTTTCAGTTAGGGTCAGGTTTAGAAGTATGTTTACTGTTAAAGGCAGAGTCAGTGCTTTTGTTAGAGTTCAAGTTAGGGTTACAGCCAGAATTAGGACTAGGTTTAGGTCTAAGGGTAGGGTTAGTGTTTGTGTTAGGATAGGGGTTATTGTTAGGCCTAAGACTAGGTTTATGTTTAGGTCTAGGGCTAGAGTTAAGGCTACATTTAGGATTAGGTTTAGGTCCAAGGCTAGTGTTAGGTTTTAGTCTAGACTTAGGGTCAGGTTTAGAACTATGGTTATTCTTAGGGTCAGGATAAGTGTCAGGGTTAGCGTTTGGGTTTTGTGTAGGATTAGAGCTACAATGAGTGCTTGGTTCAGGACTATTAATAAGATTAGTATTTTGGTTAGCCTAAGTATTATGCATAGGTCTAGGGCTACCATTAGAGTTAGCATTATTCATAGGGTAAAGCATAGACATAGAACTAGGGTTGGGGCTAGAGTTAGGGTTAGGATTCAATCTAGGTTTAGGGCTTGGGTTAGGGGTAGTTTTGGGGTCAGGGTTAAGGCTAATGTTAGAGCAATGACTAATGTAAGAACTAGGGTTACAATGAGGGTTAGTTTTAGGGTAAGGGTTAGGGCAAGGTCTAGTGTTAGGGTTAGTTTTAATGTTAGGATGATATTTAGAGCTAAACTTAGTGTTAGGGTCTGAGTCAGGGTCAGGGTTTGGAATAAGACTCAAATTAGGAATAGGTTTACTTTTAGGATTCAGTTTAAGGTTAGGAGGGTGTTTAGAGCTAGTGTGAGTGTTAGGATATGAGTCAGAATCAGGGTTAGATTTAAGGTTAGGATTAGGACTCAAATTAAGGCTATGGTTAAGTCTAGGGGTAGTATTAGTGTTTGGTTTAATTTAAGGTTTAGGGATAGGGCTATTGCTCAGTTTGTTTTACTTATAGGGTTAGGGTTAGGGCTAGTTTTAGTGTTAGACTTATGCTAAGAGTTAGTGTTAGATTTCAAGATAGGGTTAGATCTAGGGTTAGGGCTAGGGTTAGGGCTAGGGTTAGGGTTACTGTAATGTATAGGGTTATGTTGAGAGCCATAGCCAAAGGTGCACCAGAAAACTTCCAGCTGCCAGCAAAGTTCCAGCTGCCAGTTGATGATTGGCTCACAGTGGCCCCAGCAAACTTCTAGCTGCCAACTGTTTGGCTCCTCTGCGGTGATGCTCATTGGGCTGTTTCCCTGCCCTTTCAGACCACAGATCTGCTCATTGGGGGACATTTTTTGGCTCTGCCCATGCAACCCAGCCAATCAGCCTCAAGAGCAGGAGGAGTGGGGGAGGTGGAGAGGCTTGTGGGAAGCTGGTGGTGGCAGTTGGGCTCTGAAGGTTTTTCCTGAGGAACTGTTTTGTTTGGCATGTGTGGTTCTAAAAATAAAGTTCGTTTCTTTTGACAAGTGGCTCCTGAATGGTGCCCAGCCAGACTGCAGCATTTGGTGGGCCACATGGGGAATGACTCAGGGTAAGTGATAGGGTAAACTGCTTGCCCCTGAGGGCAGGGCGAGAGGATGGGTAGCCATTTTAAGATTATTCTTTTGTTTTGCTTCACTTTTGTTTTAAGTTGCCTGTCCCTGGAGATGGGTAAGATGGAAGAAAAACTGCTCACATCTGAGGAACAGATAGGGAGAAAGGACGGATGGACATTTCAGGAGGCTATTATAATGATTTTGTGTTGTTCCAATTTTGTTTCACTCTGTTTCAGTTTTGTTAGGTGTTATCTTGTTGGGTTGTATTATAGTAGAAATATGGGATCAGAAATTAATTAAAAACAAACTGAAAGTGTGTTAAGTAAATTGTTAGAGGAAGGAGGAATCCCAGTAAAATCAAGAGCAGTCAGGGCATATGTTGATACAATACAAAAATGTAGCCCATGGCTTTTTAAGGAGGAGTTGTTAAATATATCACAATGGAACCATCATGGTGAAGATTTAAAAAGAATAGAAAAGAAAAGCCCAGGGACTCTGCCAGTTGGCACATTGCCATTGTGGACGTTCATATCTTGTTTGCTTAGTCCAAAGCCTTCAGTTCAGACAATGGTAGAGGAAGAAGAAGACATAATGATTCAAGTAAAAGAGAAGGTCTCTCAAGTTAGTCAGACAGAGGAAAAGATTCAAGTAAAAGAGAAGGCCTCTCAAGCTAGTCAGACAGAGAAAGAAAGTGTAAAACAGAAAAAGCCATCAGGGGGAAAGTTACAACAGGAGACTGCTACTAACACCTTTCTATCACCAGAGGGTGTAAGTGTCCAACCAACAGCACCACCTCTACAGGAGACTGCTACTAACACCTTTCTATCACCAGAGGACGTAAGTGTCCAACTAACAAGGCCACCTCCATATGCTGGGAGGTCCCCAACCCCCGCAGTTGATAGTTGGGATCCTGAGACAAGATCTCAAATATTAACATGCCCTGTATTTGAGGCAGGAGGGCAGCGATTTTACCAAGTTTTAAATTTCAAAACAGTGAAGCAGCTAAAAGAGGCTGTAACAACCTATGGTCCTCAAGCACCCTTCACTGTAAGCATGGTCGAATCCATTAACAACTTGAACATGACGCCAGCAGATTGGGCTAATATGTGTAAAGCTGTGCTAAATGGAGGACAATACCTGTTATGGAAGGTTGCCAATGAGGAATTTTGCAAGGAGACGGCTAGGCGAAATGCAGCAGCTGGTTATCCTCAGAGAAATCTAGATATGTTGTTAGGAAAGGGACCTTATGAGGATCAGCAGCAACAAATTGCATATGATCCTGGTGTATATGCACAAATTGCTGTAGATGCAATTAAGGCATGGAAGACTTTACAAGGACATGGAGGTTTACAAGGTCAATTATCTAAGGTAATACAAGGAGCTAATGAACCTTATGCTGAATTTGTAGATAGGCTTATTCAAACAGCTACCAGAGTTTTTGGGAATACAGAACAAGCAATGCCATTACTAAAACACCTGGCTTATGAGCAAGCGAATCGTTGGTGCAGAGATATCATTAGACCATGGAAACATGAAGATTTAAACACATATATTAAATTATGTAGAGACATTAATGAACAAGAGCAAGTCGTGGCAGCTGCAGTAAAACAGGCTTTAGATGCCAGAGACATTAATGAACAAGGGCAAATTGTGGCAGCTGCAGTAAAACAGGCTTTAGATGCCAGGCCAAGAACATGCTACAATTGTGAACAAACAGGACATTTTAAAAGGAATTGCCCCATTGGAGGAGGGTTTAACAAAACTAGGTATCAAAGGAGTAGAATACCAGGTATTTGCCCACGATGCCGTAGAGGGAGACATTGGGCTAATGAATGCCGTTCTCAAACCACCATAGAGGGTACTCCATTATCAAAAAACGAACAAGGACCAGGTGTTTATCCACGATATCGTGGAGAAAGGCATCGGGCTCCATTGCCAAAAAATGGACAGGGGGGCCCAATGCTCCGGGGCCCAAAACCACAAATATACGGAGCACTGGAGGAACCCAGCAACCCCATCAGGGTAGTGCCCAGGACACATTGTCCATCAGATCCCTCATCAGACAAACCAGAGGGAGCGCAGGGTTGGACATCTGCGCCTCCGCCAGAGCAGTACTAACTCCAGAGATGGGAGTTCAAATCATTCCCACAGGGGTGAAAGGACCTCTTCCCAAAGGAACAGTAGGCTTATTATTGGGACGCAGCTCTTCTACTCTAAAAGGACTTATGATAAGTCCTGGGGTAATTGATCCCGATTATGAAGGTGAAATAAAAATTATAGCCAGTTCTCCAAAGGGTATATCAGTAATTTCACCAGGAGATAGAATAGCACAGTTACTAATAATACCCAGCCTACATGATAAATTTTCCAGTCGTACTGTAGAAAGAGGTTCCAAGGGATTAGGCTCCACAGGTGTAGATTGGGCTATGCTTTCTTTAAATTTAGATTCTCGCCCCATGCTAAAACTAAATATTCAAGGACATGAATTTAATGGGCTACTGGATACAGGTGCAGACCTTAGCATCATCTCTCGTCAAGAATGGCCAAAACATTGGCCATTACAACAAGCCACTCAAACGCTTCGAGGCCTAGGAGTGGCGACTAATCCCCATAGAAGTGCAATGGTATTAGATTGGAAGGATCCTGAAGGATGTGAAGGAACTATACAGCCATATGTATTGGATCATCTTCCCGTAAATTTATGGGGACGAGATGTCCTAGATCAATTAGGTTTGACATTAACAAATAACATCAACCAAAATGCACCCACTATTATGACTAGACAAGGTTTTAGGAAAGGAAAAAGATTAGAAAAACAAGAACAAGGTATAGCAGCACCAATACAAATAGATCAAGGAACAGACAGACATGGGTTGGATTTTCAGAAAGGGCCACTGAGACAATAAAAATTACTTGGAAATCAGAAAGACCAGTATGGGTTCCTCAGTGGCCCCTGACTAAAGAAAAGATACAAGCAGCCCATGACCTGGTCAAACAACAATTAGCAGAAGGACATATACAACCTTCTGTATCTCCCCATAATACTCCCATTTTTGTCATCAAAAAGAAATCTGGTAAATGGAGATTATTGCAAGATTTAAGAGCCATTAATAATGAGATGGTTATTATGGGACCTGCTCAATCAGGGATTCCTCAATTGTCTGCTTTGCCAAAAACCTGGTATGTTTTAGTTATAGATATTAAAGATTGTTTTTTTTCAATTCCAATTCATCCTGAGGATAGTCCACGTTTTGCATTTACTATCCCTGCACTGAATCATGAAGGTCCTGATCAGAGATATGAATGGAAAGTACTCCCTCAAGGGATGGCTAACAGCCCAACTATGTGTCAAATTTATGTTAACAAAGTAATCCAGCCACTTAGAAATCAAAATCCTGAACTACAAATATTTCACTATATGGATGATGTATTATTAGCACACAAAGATAAAAACACATTGCTAGAATGTTATGCCACACTTACAAACTTATTAAAAAATTATAATCTAGAGATAGCAATAGATAAAGTACAATTAAATTTTCCAATTAATTATTTAGGAGTTCTATTATCCTCAACCATGGTCCGTCCACCAAAAATTCAAATACGAGTAGATCAACTCAAATCACTTAATGACTTTCAAAAGTTATTAGGAGACATAAATTGGATAAGGCCTTATTTAGGTATACCAACAGGAGAGTTGGGACCTTTATTTGATATCCTAAAAGGTCCATCAGATCCAAATTCACCCCGAATGTTAACGCCTGAAGCAAGAAAGGCATTAAAAATCATTGAAACATATATGGAAAATATGCATTTGGATAGAATTGATATAAGTTTGCCTTTATTATTTATTGTACTACCAACAAAAAATATTCCTACAGGAGTATTTTGGCAAGAAGGTCCATTATTATGGATACATTTATCTTATTCTCCTAACACTATTCTTACTAGGTATCCTGAGGCTGTAGGACAATTAATACTCAAAGGAATAAAAGCAGCAAAGGGAGTGTTTGGAATTTCTCCCAATAAAATTATTACTCCATATACTATGAATCAAATTGATGAGTTAGCTAATGAGTTAAATACTTGGGCAATAATCATGTGCAAATCTAATGTTTCATTTGATAACCACTTACCATCTAATCCTTTATTGTCTTTTTGGTCATTGCATCCTGTAATTTTTCCAAAAATGACAAGAAAAACACCTATCATGAATGCTCCAAATATATTCACTGATGGGTCAAATAATGGTACAGCAGCAGTAGTTACCCCTGATCAAACTTTTACATTTTTAGTACCCAAACAATCAGCTCAAAAGGTAGAGCTTAATGCAGTTTTACAAGCTTTTGTGATGTTTAAAGATTCTGTATTTAATTTATTTTCTGATAGTCAGTATGTAGTTAATGCTATAGTATCTCTTGAAGATGCTGGTAGGATTTCCCCTTCTTCTACTGTTTTCTCTTTGCTTTCCACTATACAAAGTCTAATCTGGGACAGAAAAGATCCATTCTTTATAGGACATATCAGGGCACATACAGGATTGCCTGGAGCCCTTAGTTTGGGCAATGATTTAGCAGATAAAACTACACATGACATACATATTTTCTCTACACTAGAAGAAGCTATAAATTTTCATAAAAAGTTCCATGTCAATGCTAATACTTTACAAAAGCGTTTTAAAATAACTAAGGAACAAGCTAGACAAATAATAAAACAATGTCAAAATTGTGTGACCTTTTTACCACAAGTTAATCTTGGAGTCAATCCTAGAGGATTGATACCTAACCATATTTGGCAGATGGACGTCACACACTTGCCAGAATTTGGAAAATTAAAATATTTGCATGTTACAGTTGATACTTCTTCTGGATTTTTGATGGGCTCCCTTCATGCCGGAGAAAAAACTAAAGATGTTATAGCTCATTGCTTACAAAATTTTGCCACTGTGGGTGTTCCAAAACAGTTAAAAACAGATAATGCCCCTGGTTATACTTCTACCTCTTTTAAACAATTTTGCTCAACATTTGGCATTACTCATATAACAGGAATCCCATACAATCCACAGGGACAAGGCATAGTTGAAAGAGCTCATCAAACTATTAAAATGTACTTATTAAAGCAAAAAGAAGGAATTGGGAAGGGGTATATATTCCCCAAAGATAAACTTAAAATAACCCTTTTTACTCTAAACTTTTTAAATTTGGATTCATCAGGACTTAGTGCTGCGGAAAGGCATATGTGTCCAAAAAATGTACATAAGCCCAAGGTACTTTGGAAGGATATTCTAACAGGACAATGGAAAGGTCCTGACCCAGTAATTGTCTGGAGTCGGGGGTCTGTTTGTGTGTTTCCACAGGGAGAACAGCAGCCGATTTGGATTCCAGAGAGATTAACCAAGGTCCTGACCCAGTGATTGTCTGGAGTCGGGGGTCTGTTTATGTGTTTCCACAGGGAGAACAGCAGCCGATTTGGATTCCAGAAAGATTAACTAAAGCGATTTCTACAGACCAAAAAGAAGATGATTTGGCTCAAATCCATAACAACTGATATCCAAAACTCCAGTTTGGCTATTCTTACATCTGCAACAGAACCAGGATGCTTTTTTCAATATCTATTTTATTATTGCCCTTTGCCATATCATGAAGTTCTATTTTGTTTTTTGAGCTCATACAGACCTAGGTTAATGTTTTGCTGATCAGTTCTATTTTTTGACTATAGAGTTTTTAAACATTGCAATGGAGATTTCACCTGTAAAAAGTTATAAGGCCTTTACTATAATGTTATGTGTTGTATGTATTATATTATGTGTGCACACTTGTGTTTTGTGTTATATGTTTGAATGTATGTATGTCCATATATCATATATGATGAGCGCTCATGATAAAATGGATCCAAAATTTTTTTTTTCACGTGATTTATATGGTTTAATTTAAATTGGGTAAACAACTGTTGAGGATTGTTTTAATATGTAAACAAAAAAGAAGGTTAACAGATCTGTTTGTTTACTTTCACCTTTCCTTTTCATTATATTTAATAATTCTCTTAAAGACAATGTAAATTGTTAAGAAAATTGTTTTCTTTTAGTGCCTTCTGTAATGTTACATAATTTTTTCTTTAGCCATTATTGCCAGAATTCCTATCTTCATCCCAGTGCTGGTGAAGTCAAAGATAAAACCAATCTACAGCTTCTACAATAGCCATCACTGAACTGCTTGCAGAACTTGCCTGGACACATTGTGAGCTCACCTGTATGCATTGTGAACTATCTGTTGGTGCAGCGACTTGTGGTAGTGTTGGGGTATTTTTGCTGATGATGTCATCGGTGGTACAATTTTTCCAAAAGGAGCCGTCAATTGGCTTGGTGTATCTTCCTCCCTTCTGCTTGTCATGGTCGTTCAGCTAAAATTTGGGGGCCAAAAGAGGTGAGGCAAAGAACCTCACCCCCCCGCTGGTACAAAGACCTACCCACAGGTGTGGCTGTATACTGGACCAGTGGTCAGTGATGGGTAAGATCCAATTGCAATGGTACCAACCTAAGACAGGAGGCTGACGCCTTGAGGTCAACTCATCCGATAACGGGTAAGGACCATATGTACTATTGGACAACCTAAGGCAGGCACGGTCCCTAAGCCACATGCTTGTTGTTTAAACAGAGAGGGGGAGATGTTGAGAGCCACAGCCGAAGGGGCGCCAGCAAACTTCCAGCTGCCAGTTGATGATTGGCTCACAGTGGCCCCTGCAAACTTCTAGCTGCCAACTGATTGGCTCCTCTGCGGTGATGCTCATTGGGCTGTTTCCCTGCCCTTTCAGACCACGGATCTGCTCATTGGGGGACTTTTTTTGGCTCTGCCCACACGACCCAGCCAATCAGCCTCAAGAGCAGGAGGAGTGGGGGAGGTGGAGAGGCTTGTGGGAAGCCAGTGGTGGCAGTAGGGCTCTGAAGGTTTTTCTTGAGGAGCTGTTTTGTTTGGAGTGTGTTCTAAAAATAAAATTCTTTTCTTTTGACAAGTGGCTCCTGACTTGTGCCCAGCCAGACTGTGGCATTGGGTTAGAACTAAGGATAAGTCTAGTGTGAGAATTAGAGTTAGTCTTAGGGCTAGTGTTAGGGTTACGTTTAGGTATAAGGTTATCTGTAGGGCCAGTATTAGGGTTTACCTAGGGTTTGTGTTAGAGTCAGAATAAGGGTCAGGATTAGCATTAGGGTTTGGGAAAGGATTAGAGCTAGAATGAGGGCTAGGGTCAGGACTATTAATATTGTTAGGATTTTGGTTAGCCTAAGGATTAAGGATAGGTTTATGGTAACCATTAAGTTTAGGGTTTCACTTAGGTAAAAAATAGGTTTAGAACTAGGGTTAGGGCTAGGATTAGGGTTAGGTTTAAAGCTAGGTTTAGGGCTCAGATTAGAGTTAGTTTTTGTGTTAGAGTTAGGGCAAGGGTTAAGGCAATCACTAATGTAAGAACTATGGTTACAATTAGGGTTAGTGATAGGGCTAGGGTTAGAGTTAGGGTAGTGTTAGTGTTCAAATTAGGGCTAGGTTTAGCGTTAGGTTTAGGGTTAGGGTGATGTTAAGAGCTAGGGTTATTGTTAGTGTCAGAGTCAGGGTCAGGGTTAGTTTTAGGGTTTGGCTTAAAACTCGAATTAGGGCTAGGATTAGGGGTAGGTGTACAGTTAGGGATTGGTTTAGTTTAAGGTTTAGTGTTAGAGCCATGGCTCAGTTTTGTATTAGGGCTAGGGCTAGGGTTAGGGTTAGGGCTAGTTTTAGTATTAGTGTTAGGGTTAGGGCTAGTGTTAGGGTTAGGCTTAGGCTTCGGGTTATGGTTAGATTTAGAGTTAGATTTTGATTTAAGATTAATTCTAGGGCTATGTATAGAGCAAGGGTTAGGAATAAGTTTAGGGCATGGTTTAGGGTTATGGTAAGGGATAGGTTTAGAACTAGTGATAGGACAGTGTGAGAGTTAGAGTTACTCTTAGGTCTTGGGTTAGGGTTAAAAATAGGGCAGAATTAGGGCTGATATTAGTGTTAGGGTTAGTATTAGGGTTAGGGCTAGGGTTAGGGTTAGGGTTACAGTTATGATTAAGGCTAGTTTTAGGGCGAAGATAAGGACTGGAGTTTTTGTTATGTTTAGGGCTAGGATTAGGGCTTGGGCTAATGTCAGGTTTAGGGTTACGTTTGAGAATAGTTTTAGGGTTATTTGTGGCTAGGTCTATTATAAGGGTTAGGTTAGGGTAAAGTTCAGGTTTAGAGCTAGGAGAATTATTAGGGTCAGAGTCAGGGTTAGAGTTTGGTTGAGTTTAGGGTTTAAGGTCAGTGTTTGAATTAGCATTAAGGTAAGGGTTAGGGTAATGATAAGTTTTTGTTTAGGGTTCAGGTTAGGTTTAGGGTAATTGATAGGGTTAGGGTAGGCTATAGGGTTAATGTTAGGCCTAGTGTTAGCATAAGGGTAGGAGTAATTGTTATGATGATATATAGGGTTAGAGCTAAGTTTAGGGCTAGGTTTATGGTTAGGAATAGGTCTTGAATTATGGTTAGGTTTAGGGTTAAAACTAGGGTTAGTTTTAGTGTTATGTTTAGCATAAGTGTTAGGTTTTGAGCTAGGGTTAGGCCTAGGGCGAGTGTTAGGTCTAGAATTATGTCTAGAGATAAGATTACAGCAAGGTAGGGTTAGAGTTAGGTTTAGGGCTAGCATCATCATTAGGGGTAGGGATAGGTTAGACTAATAGATATGGCTAGATGTAGGTATAGGTTTATGGGTAGTGTTAGATTGAGGTTTAGGTTTAGGGTTAGGGCTATGGTTATGTTTAGCTTTATGGAAAGTGTTAGGGTTTGAGATAGAGTTAGGTCTATATCAAATGTGAGTTTAGGGGTAGGTCTAGGGTTTGTTTTCTGGTTAGGTTTAGCGTTATGGTTAGGCCTAGGGTTATCAATAGGTTTAGGGTTAGTTTTAGGGTAATGGGTAGGTTTAGAGCTAGGTTTAGGGCTAGTGTTATGTTTAGGATTAGGGCTAGTGTTAGGGGTATATTTCGGGAGAGGGGTAGGTTTATGTTTAGGGTAAGGTTTAGGTTTTGAGCTAGGGTTAGGACTAAGTGAGTGTTAGGTTAGAGTCAGGGTTAGGGTTAGGTTACACATAGGGCTAGGCTTAGGCCTACGATTAGCTCTAGGTTTTGTGTTAGTTTTAGGCCTAGGGTTAGGGCTGCAGGTAATGTAAGAGCTAGGGTAATGATTATGGCTAGTTTTAAGATTAGGGTTATGACCAGGTCTAGTGTTAGGTTTAGATAGTCAGCTAGGGTAAGGTTTAGAAGTAGGTTTCCTTTTGAAGGCATGGTCAGTGTTTGGGATAGAGTTAGAGTTAGGGTTACAGCCAGAATTAGGACTAGTCTTAGGTCTAGGGGTACGGTTAGTGTTTGTATTAGGTTAAGGTTTATTGTAAGGGCTTTGACTAGGTTTTTGTTTAGGTCTAGGGCTAGAGGTAAGACTAGATTTAGGATTAGGTTTAGGTCTATGGCTATTGTTAGGGTTTTGTCTAGGGTTAGGGTCAGGTTTAGACCTAGGATTAGGGTTAGTGTCAGAATAATGGTCAGGGTTGGAATTAAGGTTTGGGATAGGGTTAGAGCTAGAGTGGGGGCCAGGTTTATTACTATTAATAGCATTAGAGTTAGGGTTGGCCAAATGATTAGAGATAGGTCTAGGGTTAACATTATTGTTAGGGTTTCGCTTATGATAAGGGATAGGCTTAGAGCTAGGGTTAGAGCTAGTTTTAGGATTAAGGTTAGGGTTAAATCTAAGTTTAGGTCTCAGATTAGGGCTATTTTTTGTGTTACGGTTAGGAAGAGGGTTAGGGCAATGGCTAATATAAGAATTAGGGTTACACTTAGAGTTCGGGTTAGGGGTAGGTCTAGTGTTATGGTTAGGTTTAAAGTTAAGGTGATATTTGTAGCTAGGGATAGTGTTAAGATATGAGTCAGAGGCAGTGTTAGTTTTAGTGTTAGGGTTAGGATTAAATAACGGCTAATATTAGTGTTAGGATTTGGTTTATGTTGAGGGCAGTGTTTACAACCAGGGTGACTGTTAGGATATGGGTTGGGTCAGGGTTAGTTTTAAGGTTAGGGTTAGGAATCTAACTATGGCTAGAATTACCGTTAGGGTTCTGTTTAAGTTTAAGGTGGTGTTTAGAGCTAGGGTGGTCAGGGTTATTTTAAGGTTAGTGTTGTGACTCCAATTAGGGCTAGGGTTAGGTATTGTTTTTTGTTAGGGTTTAGATTAAGTTAAGTTTTAAGGTTAGGGTTATTGCTCAATTTTCTTTTTGTCTTAGGCTTAGGTTTAGGGCTAGGTATAAAATTAGCATTAGGGTTAGGTGTAGTGTTAGTGTTAGGCTTAGGCATAGACTTCAGTTAAGATTTGAAGTAAGGGTTAGATCTAGGGTTAAAGTTAGGTTTAGGATAATGGATAGGGTTAGTTTTAGGGTTCAGTGTAGGTTTAGGGTAATGGAGAGATTTAGGGTTTGTGATAGGGTTAGGGTTAGGCCTGGCGTTAGTATTAGGAATAGGGTTATCATAGGGGTAATGTATAGGGTTAGAGCTAGGGTTATGGTTAGGATTAGGGCTAGAGTTAAGGTTATAGATTGGATTAAGCTAGTAACTCTAGCTTAGAGTAGGATTGTAATTAGGTTTAGGGTAAAATTAAGGTTTTGAACTAGGGTTAGTTCTAGAGTGAGGGTTAGATGTAGTGTTAGGTCTAGTGTTAGGGTTAGAATAATGGTCAGGGTTAGGTTTAGGGTTAGGGCTTGGGTTATCATTAGAGTTAGATTTAGGTTTAGGGTAATAGATTGGATTAGATGTAAGGTTAGCTTTAGGGTTGAGTTTAGTTTTAGGGCTAGGTTTACTATTGGGTTTAGGGTAAAGGTTAGGTTTGAGTTAAGGTGAGGGTTATGGCAAGTTTTAGGTTTAGGTTTAAGTCTAGGGTTAGGTTTATGGTTTGGATTAGGTTTCAGGTTAGGGTTAGGGCTAGGGTTATCATTAGGGTTAGGAATAGAGTTAGAATAATTGTTAGGGTTAGGACTAAGGTTAAAGTTAGGATTAGGACTAGGTTTAGGGTTATTGTTATTGATAGGGCTAAGGTTTTGTTTAGGCTAAAGTTTAGGCTTCGAGCTAGGTTTAGGACTAAGGTGAGGGTTAGGGTTATGGTAGGTCTGTGGTTAGAGTTAGGGCTATGCTTAGAGTAGGTTTAGGCCTCTGATTAGGACTAGGTTTTGTGTTAGGTTTAGGCCTAAGGTTAGTGCTATGGGTAATGTAAGAACTAGGGTTCTAGTTGTGGCATTTTTAGGGATAGGGTTATGGCTAGTTCTAGTGTTAGGTTTATATTTTGGTTTAGGGTCAGGTTTATAGCTAGGTTTAGTGTTAGTGTCAGTGTCAGTGTTCAGGTTAGAGTTAGGGTTAGGGTGAAAGCCAGAATTAGGACTAGGGTTACGTCCAGGTGTAGATTAGTGTTTGGTTAGGTTAAAGGTTATTATTAGGGCTAAGACTAAGATTTTGTTTAGGGCTAGGACTAGATTTAACACTAGATTTAGCATTAGGCTTAGGTCTAGGGCTAGTGTTAGGTTAAGGTTTAGGTAAAAGTTTACTGGTAGGGCTAGATTCAGAGTTCAGTTTATGGTAAGGGTCAGGTTTAGAGCTATAATTAGTGTTAGGGTCAGAATAAATGTGAAAGTTAGAATTAGGATTTGGGTGATGGTTAGAGCTAGAATGAGGGCTAGGGTTAGGACTAGTAATAGGGTAAGTGTTTGGTTTAGGCTAAGGATTAGGATTAGGACTAGTATTAGCTTTGTGGATAGGGTTTGGCTTAGGTTAAGGGATAGGTTTAGAGCTAGGTTTAGGGCTAGTGTTACAGTTAGGTTTAGGGCTAGGTTTAGGGTTAGGTTTAGAGTTAAATCTAGTGTTAGGGCTCAGATTAGGTCTATTTTTGTGTTAGTGTTAGAGCTAGGGTTAGGGCTATGACTACTATAAGAAGTAGGGTTATGTTTAGGGTTAGTTTTAGGGTTAGGGTTTGGGCTAGGTCTAGTGTTAGCAGTAGCTTTAGGATTAGGATGATATTTAGAGCTAGGGTTAGTGTTTGGATATGAGTCTGGTTCAGGGTTAGTTTTATTCCTAGGACTCAAATTTGAGCTAGTGTATGGTGAGTTGTAGGGTAAGGGTTTGATTTAGGTTAAGGTTAATGGTTAGAGCAATGGCTTGGTTTTGTTTTAGGGCTAGAGCTAAGGTTACAACTAATTGTAGGATTAGCAATAGTGTTCAGCTAGTGGTATGGTGAAGTTCAGACTTAAGGTAAGGGTTACATTTAGAGTTATGGTTAAATCTAGGGTTAGGGCTATGCCTGGGGTTAGGGCTAAGTTTAGGCCTAATGTTAGTGTTACAGTAATGGATAGGAATAGAAATAGAAATAGGACTATGTTGAGAGTTAGATTTAGTCTTAGGGCTAGCATTAGGAGTTCACTTAGGGTTAGATCTAAATTAGGTCTAGGATTAGTGCTAGGTTTAGTGTTAGGTTTAGGCTTATCATTAGGGATATGGTAATCGTTAGTGTTAGTTTTAGGGTTAGTTTTAGGGGAAGGGATGGGGTTATAGCTAGGTTCAGGGCTATGGTGAGAGTTCAAATTAGGGATAGAGCTAGGGTGAGCTAGGCTAGGGTAAGGCTAGGTTTAGGACTAGGATGAGGGCTAGGGTTTGTGTTAGGGTTAGGCCTATATTAGGGCTAGGGCTAATGTGAGGTCTAAGGTTATTATGGTTAGGGATAGTTTCAGGTTTAGGTTTCTGGCTAGGTATAGTGTAAAGATTAGGATGATGGATAGGGTCACTTTCACAACTAGTGTATTGTTAGGGTCAGAGTCAGGGTAAAGGTTTGTTTAGGTTAAGGTTTAGTGTTAGAGATCTAATTAGCGTTAGGATTAGGTTTAGGTTTAGGGTAATGGATATGGTTAGGTTTAGGGTTCAGATTAGGTTTAAGGTAATGGACAGTGTTAGGGTTATAGATAGGGTTAGGGTTATCCTAGGGTTAGCATTAGGGTTAGGGATAGGGTTAAGGTAATGGATAGGATTAGAGGTAGGATTAGGGCTAGGATTATGGTTAGTATTAAGGCTAGTTTAGGATTAGGTTTGGGTTTAGGGTTAAGGTTAAAGCTAATGTTAAACCTTGGATTAGGGCTAAGATTTAGATTAGGTTATGGCTAGTGTTAGGGCTATGGCTAATGTAAGATCTAGGGTTATTATTTGGGTTAAATTTAGGGTTAGTGTTTGGCCTAGGTCTAGTGTTAGCATTATCTTTAGGGTTAGTGTGATATTTATAGCTAGGGTTATTGTTAGGATATCAGTCAGGGTCAGGGTTAGTTTTAGGCCTAGGAATCAAGTAAGAATAAGGAGGTTATGGCTAGGTGTAGGGTTACAGTTAGGGTTGAAGTGTACGGTTAAGGCAATGGCTCTGTTTTGTCTTAGACTAAGGCTAGTGTTAGGGCTAGTTTTAGGATTAGTGATAGTGTTAGGACTAGTGGTAGGGTGAGGTTTAAGCTTAGGATTAGGGTTAGATTTAGAGTTATGGTTAGGTCTAGGGATTCGTCTGGGGCTAGAATTAGGGCTAAGGTTAGGGCTTGTATTAGGGTTATGATAACTAATAGGGTTAGAACTAGAAATTGGGCTAGGACAAGTGTTAGCGTTAGTTTTAGGTCTAGGGTTAGGGGTAGGTTAGGGCTAAATTAGGGCTAGGATTAGCGCTAGGGTTAGTGTTAGGTTTAGGCCTATGGTTAGTGCCAGAGTTAGGGTTAGTGTTAGGGTAAGGATTAGGGATAGAGTTAGAGGAAAGGATGGAGTTATAGCTGGATTTAGGGCTAATGTGAGGGTTAAAATTAGGGATAGGGCTAGGGTTAGGATTAAGGCTAGGACGAGCGCTAGGGATTCTATTAGGGTCAGGGCTAGTATTTAGGCTAGGGCTAATGTAAGGTCTAGCTATACAGTTAGGGTTAGTTTTTGGGTTCGGTTGTGGCTAGGCCTAGTTTAAGGGTTAGGTTTAGGATAATGGTCAGTTTTAGAGCTAGGTATGTTATTAGGGTCAGGGTCCGGGTAGAGTTTGGTTTAGGTTAAGGTTTAGGACTAAGGCTTGATTTAGTGTTAGTGTCAGGGTTAGGGTTAAGATTAAGGCTTGATTTAGTGTTAGGGTTAGGGTTCAATTTAGTTTAGAGTAATGAAAATGTTTAGTGTTAGGGATAGGGTTAGCGTTAGGCCTAGGGTTAGCATTTAAGTTAGGCTTATCTTTAGGGTAATGGAAAGGGTTAGAAATAAGTTTAGGGCTAGGGTTAAGTTTAGGATTAGGGCTAGTAAAGGGTTAGGCCTAGGGTTAATGTTAGGGTTAGGTTTAGGTTATGTGTTAGCATTAGAGCTAGCTTAGGGCTAGGGCAAGTGTTAGGGTTAGTGTTAGGTCTAGGGTTACAGTTAGGTTTACAATTAGGGCTAGGTTTAGGGCTAGGATAATGGCTAATAATTGTGGGATTATTATGGCTAGCATTAGGGCTATGGGTAATGTAAGAGCTAGAATTATGTTTATGAGGAGTTTTAGGGTTAGGGTTATGGATAAGTCTACTGTTAGGGTTAGGTTTTGGGTTAGGATAAAGTTTAGAGCTAGGGTTTGGGTTATGGTAAAGATCACTGTTTGGGTTAGAGTTATGTTACAGAAAGGACTAGCATTGATTCTAGGGATAGGGTTATTCTTTGCATTAGGTTAAGGGCTATTGTTAGGGCTAGTGTTAGGATTATTTTAGGGATAGGACTAGATTTATGAATTTATTAAGGATTAGGTTTGGTCCAGTTCTAGTGTCAATGTAAGGTTTAGGTATAGTTTACTCGGTAGGGGTACTGTTAGGTTTCCATTTAGGGTTTGTGTCAAGTTTAGACCTAGGGTTAATGTTAGTTTCAAAATAAGAGTTAGAGTAAGGGTTTGGGTTTGGGTTAGTGTTGGAGCTAGAATGAGGGCCAAGTTTAGGACTAGTATTAGAGTTAGGGTTTGGGGTAGGCAAAGGATTAGTGTTAGGACTAGGGTAGCATTAGGGTGAGGGTTTGGCTTAAGGTAAGGGATAGTTTTAGAGGTAGGGTTATGGTTTGTGTTAGGGTTAAGTTTTACGGCTATGATTAGGGTTCTGTTTAGGGTTTAATCAAGCGTTCAGGCTCGGATTAGGGCTAGGATTTGTGTTAGCATTAGGGTTATGGCTAATGTAAGAACTAGGTTTCCAATTAGAGCTAGATTTAGGGTTAGCATTGGGACGATGTTTAGAGATAGGATTAGTGTTATGGTCTGAGTCAGAGACAGGGTTATTTCTAGGGTTAGGTTTAGGGCTCAAATTAAAGCTAGGTTTAGGTCTAGGTGTAGGGTTAGGGTTTGGTTTAGTTAAAAGTTATGGTTATGGTTATGGCTAGGTTTGTTTTAGAGCTAGGGTAGGGTTAGGGCTATTTTTCCAATTAGTATTTGGGTTTGGCCTAGTGTTAGGGTGAGGTTTATGCTTAATGTTAGAGTTAGATCTATGTTTAGGGCTAGGGTTAAGGTTAGGGCTAGGGTTGGGGCTAGGGATAGGGCTAAGTTTTGGTTTATGGTAAGGGATAAGTGTAGAACTAGGACTAGGGTTAGGGTGAGAATGAGACTAAGTCTTAGGGTCAGGGCTATGGTTAGGTTTTGGGTTAGTCTAAATTAGGGCTAGGATTAGCGCTAGGATTAGTTTTAGGTTTAGGCATCGGTTTAGGGCTAGTGTTAGGGCTACTGATAGGGTTAGTGTAAGGTATGATGTTACAGCTAGGTTTAGGCTTAGGGCCAGGATAAAATTAAGGTTAGGGATAGGGTTAAGATTAGGATCAGAATTAAGGCTAGGCTTATAGCTAAAATTATAGCTAGGAATTGTGTTAGGTTTAGGGCTAGGGCTAATGACAGGTCTAGGGTTATGGTTAGAAATAATTTTACAGTTAATCGAATTAACTTTAGGTTTTAGTTTATGGCTAGGTCTATTGTAACAGTGAGGTTGAGGGTTGTGGTCAGGTTTACAGCTAGCCTATTATTAGGGTCAGAGTCAGGGTTAGGGTATGGTTTAGGCTCACGTTTAGGATTAGGGCTCAAATTAGCATTAGGTTTAGGATTAGGGTTAGTGAAATGGTTATGGTTACGTGTAGGATTCAGGTTAGTTTTAGGGTGATGGATAGAGTTAGGGTTAGTGATAGAGTTAGGGTTGGGACTAGGGATAGAATTCGGTTAGGGTTATGGTTAGGCTAAAGGATAGGATTAAAGCTACAGTTAGGGCTAGGGTATGGTTAGGTTATGGCTATTATTATGGTTAAGCCTTGGGTTATAATTTGGTTAGGGTTATGGTTAGGGTAATTGATAGTATTCAAGCTAGGATTAGGGCTAGTGTTATGATTAAAATTAGGGCAATGGTTCAGAGTAGGTCATGGTTAGGGTAACAAATAGGATTAGAACTGAAGTTAGGGGTAGGGTTACGGTTATGTTAAGGCTATGATTAGGCTAAGGCCTTGGATTAGAATTCAGTTAGGGTTATGGTTAGGGTAATAGATAGGATTTGAGCTAGGGTTAGGGCTAGGGTTATGGTTAAGATTAGGGCTATGGTTCAGGTTAGGTTTTAGGTTAGGACAGGTTTAAGTTTAGGGTTAGCTTTAGGTTAAGTGTTAAGGCACAAGTTAGGGTTAGGGTTAGTATTAAAGCTAAGGTGAGGGCTCGGAATAGGGCTTGTGTAGCACTATGTCTAATGTAAGATCTAGGGTTATGAATAGGGCTAGTTTTAGGGTTATCATTTAGTCTAGGTCTAGTGTTAGGATTAGGTTTAGGCTCAGGGTGATAATTAGAGATAGGGTTAGTATTAGGGTCAGAGACAGGATCAATGTTACCTTTAGGGTAATGGATAGGACTCGAAATAGGGCTAGGGTTAAAGCTAGGTGTAGGGTTAGGGTTTGTGTTAAGGTTAGTGTAAGAATTAGGGATAGGGCTAATGTCAGGTCTATGGTTAGGGTTATTGCTATGGCTCAGTTTTGTTTCAGAGCTATGGCTAAGGTTAGGAATAGCTTTAGGATTATCAATAGTGTTAAGACTAGTGGTAGGTTGAGGTTTAGGCTTAGATTTTTTTGTTAAGGTTAATTCTAGGTTTAGGGCTAGGGCTAGGATTAGGGGTAAGTTTAAGGCTAGATTTAGGGTTACAGTAACACTAGGGTTAGAAGTAGAAATAAGGCTAGGGCTAAAGTTAGAGTTATTATTTGGGCTAGGGTTAGGAGTACATTTAGGGTTAGGGCTAAATTATGGCAAAGATTAGTGCTAGGGTTAGTGTTAGGGTAAGACCTAGCGTTAGGTCTAGAGTTAGGGTTAATATTAGGGTATGGGTTAGGTTTAGAGTTAGGGGATAATGGGGTTATAGCTAGGTTTAGGGCTAGGGTGAGGGTTATACATAGGGTTAGGACTAGGGTTAGGGTACAGTTTTGGATTAAGGCTAGGTTTAGGGCTATAATGTGGGTTTTTGTTAGGGATAGGGCTAGTATTAGGGCTAGAGCTAATGCCAGGTCTAGTATTATGGTTAAGGATAGTTTTATGGTTTGGTTATGGCTAGGTCTAATGTAAGGTTTAGGTTTAGGGTAAAGGTCAGGTTCAGAGCTAGTTGTATTATTAGGGTAAGGGTCAGAGTAGGGATTGGTTTGGGTTAAGGTCTAGGGTTAAGGCTCAAATTAACATTAGGTTTTGGGTAATGGATCAGGTTTGATTTATTTTTCAATTTAGGTTTAGGGTTTTGAATAGTGTTAGGGATAGCTATATGGTTAGGTTTAGTGATATTGTTAGCATTTGTGTCAGGCTTATGTTTAAGGTAATGGATAAGATTAGAGCTAGGGTTGGGGCTTGGTTTTTGGTTAGGTTTAAGGCTAGAGTAAGAGTTAGGGTTAGGCTTAGGCTTAGGTTTAGGGGTAGTTTTAGGGTAAGTGTTAGAGTTTGAGCTAGGTTTAGGTCTGTGGCAGTGTTAGGGTTAGAGCAAGTATAGGGTAAAGGTTAAGTTTATAGCTATGGTTACCATTAGGGTTAGGGTTAGGATTATGGTAATCGATAGATTTAGAGCTAGGGTTTGGGCAATGGTTACAGTTAAAATTAAGGTTAAAATTATAGTTAGGGATAGGGCTATGTTAATGTTTAGGTTTAGGATTAGGGCTAGGTTTAGAGGTAGTGATAGGATTAGAGTTATTGATTCAAATTTCTTTGATACAATCCAGGATTCATCTTTAACCTACCTTACTCTGTTCCCCCAGTTTAGGTCTTTTGGTTAAACTGTTTGGTGCCAGGAACAGTTAATATTTTCATTTTACTCCATTTTGACCTATAAGAGTAAATGGAAATAGACCTGGAAATCAAAAAGGGTTTATTCTAGTTGCTTGAAAATGCACACACACTCTCAATTCTTTGTGGGGACATTCTGGTATGTTCCTTGTGAGTGAAGGCCTAAGCTGAAGCATGCAAAAACAACTTTATCTGAGAGCCCTTTAGGAGAAAGCAGGGAAATATGCATGCACTGAAATTCCTCCCATAATTATTTGGTCAGATTTGTTTGCTACTGCACAGGATTCATTATTTACCTTGCCCCACAATGCTCTCCAAATGTGGTACTTCTTGGATCAATGGTTCAATAATCATGTTAGGGTTAGTTTTAGCTTTAGGTTTAGGGCTAAGGTTAGATGTAGTATTAGGGTGAGAGTTAGTTTTGTTCAAATTTCTTTGATACTTGGAAGGAGTCATTTTTACCTAGCCTTAATATGCTCCCCAGATTGGGCGTTCTTGTTTCTGTGGTTCACTATCAGGAGCACTCTGTACTTTAAGGTTTCACTTCATATTGACCCATACAGATAAATGAAAATGGAGGTTGAAATCAAATCGGGTTGGTTCTAGCTGCTTAAAACTTCAGACACTGAATGAGTTCTCTGTGGGAACTCTCTGGTTTGTTCCTTTTGAAAGTAGCCTTAAGATGAAGATAGCAAAAACAACTTTATCCGAGATCCCTTTTGCAGAAAACAGAGAAATATGCATGAGCTGAAATACCACCCCATGTTTTTGGTCATATTTCTTTGATACTGTATAGGATTCATCTGATAGCTTAGCCCACTAGGCTCCCCAAGTTTGGGGCTTCTAAGATCACCATTATTTTAAACAGGTTAGGGTTTGTGTTAAGGTTAGTGTTAGGGCTAGTGTTAAAGCTAGTATTTGGGTTAGAGTTAGTTTTGTTCAAATTTCCTTGATACTGGGCAGGATTCATTTTTCTCCTATTCTTACTATACTCCACATGTTTGGACCTCTTAGGTTTAATGGTTTTCTGTAAGGAACAGTTTGTATTTTAAAGTTTCAGTTCATATTGTCCTATACAGGTAAAAGGAAATGGAGCTGGAAAACAAACAGCATTGGTGCTAGCTGCTTGAAACTTCACACTTCATCAATTCTCTGTGGGCAATCTCTGGTGTGTTCTTGTGAAACTTGACCTAAGCTGAAGCATGGAAAAAAAACTTTATCCAAGTATCCTTTAGGAGATAACAGGGAAATATGCATGTACTGATATACTCCATTAATTATTTGGTCAGATTTCTTTGATACTGCACAGCATTCATTCCTTCACTTGCCCTACTAGGCTTCCCAGATTTGGAACTTCTATGGTCAAAGGTTGTATAAAAAAGTTAAGGTTAGTGGAATGGTAAGTGTTAGAGCTAATGTTAGGGTTAGAGTTATTTTTATACAAAATTCTTTGATACTTGGCAGGATTTATCCTTTAGCTAGAGTTAATCTGTTCCCCATATTTAGGCCTTCTCAGTTCACAGGTTCACTGTCAGGAACATTTTGTATTTTTAACATTTCACTTCATTTGGATCTATATGGAAAGTTAATGGAGCTGAAAATCAAACAGGGTTTTTGCTGCTTGAAACTTCACACACTCCATCAGTTCTCTGTAGGGACTTTGGTATGTTCCTTGTGAAAATAAGCCTAAGTTTAAGCATGCAAAACAACTATATCCAAGGGCCCTTTAGGAGAAAACAGGGAAATATGCATGTACTGAAATACCTCCCATAATTATTTGGTCAGATTTGTTTGATTCTGTGTAGGATTTATTACTTAGCTTGCCCCACAAGGCTCTCAAGTGTGGGATTTCTAGGATCAATGGTTCTCTAATCAGGTTAGGATGAGGGTTAGGTTTAGGGTTAGGGCTAGGGCTAGGGTTAGAGGTAATGTTAGGGTGAAAGTTAGTTTTGTTCAAATTCTTTGATACTGGGCAGGATTCATCTTTTATCTAGCCTTAGTATGCTCCCAAGTTTTGGGCCTTCTCGAATCAATGGTTTGTTATCATGAACACTTTGTATTTTAATGTCTCACTTCATTTTGGCCTATATGGGTAAATGGAAATGGAGGTGGAAATCAAACAGGCATCCCTTCCCCTAAACCTAACGCTAATCCTAACCCTAACCCTAGCCCTAAGATAAACTCTAACTCTCTCCCTAGCCCTATCCTAGTTCTAAACTTATGCCTGATCATAAACCAAACACTAGCCCTAACCTTAGCCCAAACCCTAGCCATAGCCCTAACCCTAGAATTAACCATAACTCTAAATCTACCCCTAAGTCTAAATGTACACTATCACTAGCAATAACGCTTATTGTAAAACTACCCTTAACTTTAGCCTTAGCCCTAAAACAAAACCAAGCAATAGCAGTAACCCTAAACGTTAACCACAACCAAATCCTTACCCTACTACTAGCTCTAAGCCTACACCTAATTCGAGTCCTATCCCTAACCCTAAAATGAACCCTGACCCTGACTCTGACCCTAACACTAACCCTAGTTCAAAACATTACCCTAAACCTAAACCTAATCCTAAAACTAGACTTACCCCTAATGGTAACTCTAAAACTAGCTATAATCATAACCCTAGTTTAAACATTAGCCATATCCTTAACACTAACATAACCCAAAACCTAGCCCTCATCTGAGACCCAACCATATCTATAACCCTAACACTAACACTAAACCTAGCCCTAACATTTACCCTAAACCTAACCCTAAATTTAATCCTTGCACTATCTTTAAACTGAATCCCAAATCTAGCCCTAACCTTAACCATAATCCTCGCCCTAACCCTAGCTCTAATCCTATCCATTACTTTAACCTTAACCCTAACCCTAATGCTAATCCCTGGTCTAACTCTAACACTATCCCTAATCCTAACCTATCAGTTTTCATAAACATAACCTGAAACCTAAACCTAACTGTATTAATTACCCTAACTATAACCTTAACCCTAATGCTAATTTGAGCTCTAACCTTCAACCTTAATGTAAATCAAAACCTAACAATGACTCTGAACCTAATAAAACCCCTACCTCTAAAGCTGACCCTAACCCTCATCCTGACACTTACACTATACTTAGCCATAAAACTATCTCTAAAACTATGCCTAACCATAACCCTAGACCTGATATTAAACCTAGTCCTAATGATAGCCCTAACCCTAACATGAACCGTAGCCCTAATCCTAGGCTTAACACTAGCTTTAATCCTAACCCTAAACTTAACCCTAGCCATAACCATAATTCTAACCCTCGCCTAAGCCCTAAACCTAGCTGTAACACCATACCTTACCCTACCCTAACCCTAACACTAATCCTATACCTAATCCTAGGCCTAACCCTAACACTAACCATAGCCCTAATCCTAGACCTAATTTAGCCCTAAACTTAACTGTAACCTTAACTCTAGACCTAAGACTAACTTTAACTCTCCCATAGTTCTATTAATAGTTCTAAACCTATCACTTATCATAACCCAAAACCTAGCCCTAACCCTAAACCAAACCCAAGACCTAACCTTCATCTTAGACCTAACCCTAGATCTAAACCAAACTCTAAATCAAACCATAACCCTAAATCTAAACCTCACCCTAACACTGGCCATTACCCTAATGCTAATCCAAAAACTAGCCCTAACCCAACACATAATGCTAACCCTAGGCCAAACCCTAAACCTATCACAATCCCTAAACTTATCCATTACCATGACCCTAACCCTAACCCTAACCTAACCATAGCACAAACCCTCACCATTACCTTAAAACTAACCCTAATCCTAACCCTAACCTAACCTGACATTTAACCCTATCCAATAACCCTAACCTAATGATAACCCTAGCCCTAACACTAACAGTAATCCAGACCCTAACTCTAGCTCTAACATAGACATAATCCTAAACCTAACCCTTGCCCTAGTGTGAAGTAACACTAGCTCAAATCCTAAATTGTACTCTAATCCTAACCCTAACCCTATCCCTAAGCCTAACCCTAACCCTAACTCTAGGCCTAATACTAACCATAACCCTAGCCCTAACCTCAGCTCTTACCCTATCCATTACCCTAATCATAACCCTTGCCCTAATGCTAACCCTAGGCCTAACTCTGACCCTATCGCTAACTCTAAACCTATCAATTACCCTAAACCTAACCTAAACCCTAAAACTAACAGTCTCATTACCTTAAAACTAACCTAATGCTAATTCAAGCACTAACACTAAATCCTAACCTAAACTAAACCCTAAACCTGACCCTAACCCTATTAATACACCTAGCTATAAACCTTACCCTTACTCTAAACCTTACACTTATACTAGACCTAGCGATAAACCTAACCCTAAATCTGTCCCTAACCATAACCCTAGGCCAGACACTAGCCCTAGCCCCAATTCTTGCCATAACACTAAAACAAACTCTAGCCCTAAACCTAGCCTTATTAATAACCAAAAACATAACCCTAGCCCTAACCATAATTCTAATTTTCTAACTAGCCCTAAAAGTAGCTGCAATCCCATCCCTTCCCCATAAATCTAACCCTATCCTTAAATCTAACCCTAAGCCTAACACTAGGCCTAAACCTAACACACAAACTAGACTTAATCCTAGCTCTAGTTTAGCCCCAAAACAAGCACTAATCAGAGACTTAACACTACCTTTAACCCTAACCATAACCCTAACCCTAGCCCTTACCCTTACCCTAAACCTAAACCTAAAGCCAAAACTTGCCCAAAACTTAAACTTTACCCTAGCCCTAATCCTAACCATGACACTAGCCCTAACCCTTACTGTAACTTTATCCATTACCCTAACCCTAATCATACCCTAATGCTAACTCTAGGATAACCCTAAACCTATTTCTAACCCTAAATCTAACTATCACCCTAAACTTAACCTGAACCCTAAACCTAAACATATCCATGACCCTAACCCCAAACCTAAAGCTAAATTGAGCCCTAAACTTAATCATTAACCTGACCCAAACCATTAGCCTGAATCTGACACTAATACCCAAAACGTAGCCTTAAACCTAACCATAACCCTAAACCTAGCCCTAACCATAACGCTATGCCTGGTCCTAGCCATAGCTCTAACCCTATCTCTTATACTAAGTCAAACCTTCACCCTATTGCTACCCTACTCCTAATCCTAATACTTAGTCTACCCCAAAACCTAACTCTATAACTAGTCCTAATCCTAGCCCTCATTCTAGCTCTAAACTTAACCCAACCCTAACCCTAACCATGATGCTTATTCTGACCCTAACACTAACCCTTGGTTTAAACCTGACACCACCCCTAAACCAAAACCTAACACTAGCCCTACCGGTAAACCTATACCTAAATCTACACTAACAGTAGCCCTAGACCTAAATCTAATTCTAAATATAGCCATAACTCTAGCCTCGACCTAACAATAACCCTTAACCTAACCCAAACACTAACTCACCCTAGACTAAACCCAAGTCTTAATTATGGTCATAACCCTAAAATTAACCCTAACCCAAACAATAACCATTACCCTAACACAAATCCTAACTCCAAACCTTATCCTAACCCCAATACTAACCCTAATACTAGACTAACCATAAAACTAGCCATAACCATAATCCTAGCTCTTAGATTACAGATAAACCTAACACTAGCCCTAAACTTCACACAAAATGTAGGCCTAATTGTAGCCCTAAACCTAATCCTGAGCATAACCCTAAACTCAAACTTAGCCCTAAACCTAAACCTAACCTTTGCCCTAGCCATAACCCAAGCTCAAATTCTAAACCTTACCCTAAATATAACCATAGCCCAAACCCTAAATGTCACACTAACCATAGCTCTAACTATATCTATTAACCTAAACCTAAACATAAACCTAATGTTATCCTAGTCCTATCCCAAACCTTAACCATACCCTAGTCCTGACTTTAACATAAAACTCACATTATCCCTAACCCTAGCTTGATCCCTAACCCTTACACTTAACCTAACCATAACACTAACCCAAGGCCTAACTCTAACCCTAACCCTAGCCCTAATCCTAAACTTAACCCTAGCCCTAAAACCAGATGGAACTCTAACCATTACCTTACACTAAACCAAACCCTAATGATAAACCTAGACATAAACCTAAACATACCCTAACTCTAAACATAAACCTAACCCTAAACTAACCAGAAACCTAACCCTAAACCTAACCCTAAACTTAGCTCAAACCCTAAAACTTATCCTAAACATAACCCTACCCTAACACTAAAACTAACCCTAACTCTAACCTGATATATAACCCTATCAATTACCCTAACATTAATGTTAAACCTAGCCCTAAGTCTAACACTAAACATAACCATAACCCTAAACCTAACCCTATCCCTAGAACTAACCCTAGCTCAAACCCTAAACCGTACCCTTATCCTAATCCTAATCCTAACCCTAGCCCTAACCTTGACCCTAACCCTAACTTTAGCCCTAATCCAAATCATAATCATAGCCCTAACCCTAACTGTAACTCTATAAATTACCCTTAATGGTAAACTTAACCCTAATGCTAACCCTCAGCCTAACACTAAACTTGTTGGAAAACCTAACCATACCCATTACCCTAATCCTAACCTGAACCCTAAACCCAACCCCTATCCATTACCCTAACCCTAACTCTAATCTTAATATTAATTTGAGCCCTAAACTAAACCTTAACCTAACCCAAACCTCAAACCTGACCCTGACCTTAATAATACCCCGAGCTCTAAACCTGACCCATTCTCTAAACCTAACCCTAAAACTATCGCTAACTGTAACCCTGAACCAGATATTAACCCTAGCCCTAATTCTTGCCCTAAACCTAATACAAAACCTAGACCTAATCCTGACCTTAAACCTAGCCTGAGTCCTAACCCAAACCATAGCCCTAGCCCTAACCCTAATGTTAATTGTAAAACTAGTCCTAACCCTGACCCTAGCACTAAAACAAAACCAAGCAAGAGGCCAAAACCTTAACCTTAACTTAAACCAAATTCTGTCACTACACCTACACCAAAACCTAGCCCTAATTTGAATCTTAATTCTAACCTTAAAAATAACCCTGACTCTGACTCATATCCTAACACTCACCCTTATCTCTACACAACCCTAAATTTAAACCAAACTCTAACAGAAAACTTAGCCCTAATTCGAGTCCTAACCCTAAAACTAACCTTAATCATGACTCATATCCTAAAACTAACCATAGCTATAAATATCACCCTAACCCTAACAATAGAACTACCCCTACCTCTAACCCTAAAACTAACTGTAATTGTAACCCTAGTTGTTACATTAGCCATTTCCCTAAACTTAGCGTTAAACCTTACACAAAATCGAGCCCTAATCCGAGACCAAAACTAGCTAAACCCTAACCCCAACCCGAAACCTAACCCTAACAATAGCTCAACGCCTAACCCTTACCCTAAACATAGACCTAGACATATCCCTAACCCTAACCCTAACCTTCGGCCTAACCCTATATTTAACCCTATCCTTAAACCTAGCTCTAAACCTACCCATTACCCTAACCCTAACACTAAATCTATGATAATCCTAGCCTGAACCCTAATGCTAACCCTAACCCTAACTGGAAAACTACCCATAGAAGTAACCCTAAATGTAACTCTTGTCATATCCCTAAAACTAGCTCAAACCCTAACCCATACCATAAACCTAAACATTACCATAGCCCTAACCTTAACTGTAAACCAAAATCTAACCCTAACCCTAATTCTATATCTATCTGTATTCATTACCTGAAACCTAACCTTAATAATAACCCTAACCCTAACCCTACCATAATCCTATCCCTAGACCTAATCCTAAACCTAATCCTTGTGCTAGCCCTAATCCAATCTCAATACCTAACCCTTATGCTAAACATAACCCTAAACCTAACCCCACTTTTAACACTAACACTAACCCTAATTCAAGACCTATTCCTAACCATAACCCTAGCTCTAAACTTAGCTTTAACTCTTTTTATTACCCTAAACATAAATCTTACTCAAATGCTAACCCTAGGCCTAAACCTAACCTTATCGCTAACCCAAAACCTATGAATTACTCTAAACCTAACCTGAACCCCAAACCAAAACCTATCATTACCCTAAACCTAACCCTAATACTAGTTTGAGCCTTAAACTTCATTCCTAATCTAAACCAAACCCTAACTCTGACCCTAACCCTAATAATTTCCCTAGCTCTAAACTTGACCTTACTCTAAACCTAACACACTAGACATAGCCATAAACTTAACCCTAAAACTATCTTTAACCATATCCCTAGACCTGATGTTACCCCTAGCCCTAATCCTAGCCTTAACACTAAAACAAACACTAGCCCACATCCTAGCCCTAAACCTAGCCTTAATCATAACTTTAAACTAACCCTACCCCTGACCAAACTCTAACCCCCACCCTGTGTCTAAACCTAGCTACACGCCATCCCTTATTGTAAACTTAACCCTAATGCTAACAAAACCCTAATGATAGCCCTAAGACGAACACTAACCCTAGCCCTAATCCTAGCCCTAATTTAACTATATTCCTAAACCTAACACTCACCCTAGCCCTAAGACTAACTCTAACTTTCACACAAAAACTATCCCTAGATCTAACCCTATTCTTTATGGAAACCCTAACCCTAGCCTTAACCCTAGCCCTAACCCTTGCCCTATCCTTAGTATTAGCACTAACCCTATACCTAATTCTAACTCTAAATGTAACCCTAATACTAAGCCTAAGCCTAACACTAACACTAGCCCTAACCCTAATGTTAATTGTAAAAGTAGCCCTAACCCTAACCCTAGGACTAAAACAAAACTGAGAAGTAGCCCTATCCCTAAACCTTAACTTAAACTAAACCTTAACACTAAAACAAGACCTAAACCTAGCCCTAATTAGAGTCCAAACCATAACCTTAAACAAATGCTGATCATGACTCATATCCTAACACTCACTCAGGCCCTAAACAACACTCTATACTTAAAACGAACCCTAACAGTAACCCTAGGCTTTATTTGAGTCCTAACCCTAACCCTAAAATTAACTCTGACCCTGACTCCTCTCCAAATACTAATCCTAGCTGTAAATATCTACATAACCTTAAAACTAACCTTAACACTAGAGGTCTAACCCCTAAAACTAACCCTAAATAGAACCCTAAATTTAACTCTCATTCTTACATTAGCCATTTCCCTAACCTTAGCCCTAATCCTAACAGAAAAACTAGTCCTAACTGAGCCCTAAACATAGCTTTAACCCTACCCCAAATGCTACCCCTAACACTAGCTCTAAGCCTATCCCTAACTGTAAGCAAAATGCTAACCCTAATGGTAACCCTAGACCTACCCCTAGTCCTAAGGCTAACAGAAACCCTAACTCAATTAATAGTCCTAAACCTAGCTCTAAACCTATCCCAAACCCTAATCCTAACCCTAACCCTGACCCTTATTCTGACCATTACACTAACCCTAGGTCTAATCCTGACCGTAACCCTAGACCAAACCCTAACAATAGCCCTACCAATACTTACACCTAAGCCTAACCCTATCACAAGCCCTAGACCTTAACATAATCCTAAATCTAGGCTTAAACTTTCGCCATAGACCAAAGAAAAATACCTAGCCGTAGCCCAAAAATAACCCTTAACCTAACGTGAAAATTAAACCTAATCATAGACATAAACCTAATCCTCATTCTGGTTTAACCTTAATTCTATTTCTGATCTGAACACTGACCCTCCCTTTAAAATGAAACCTTTCTCTAAACCTGACCCAAAATGAAAACCTAAACCTAACACTACACCAAGCTATAACCCTAATCCTACAACTAGCCCTAAATATAATGCTAGCTCTTATGTTATCCATAGCTCTAACCTTATGCATTACTGTAACAAAAAGTGTAGAGCGAATCCTAGGCCTAAACCTACTCCTAAGCGTAATCTTAAACTTAACCCTAGCCCTAACACTAATCCTAACCCTAGCCATAGTCCTAACTCTAGCTCAAAGCCTAATCCTTACCCTAAATATAAACTTAGACCTATCCCTAACTCTGAAGCAAATCCTAGCCCTAATTCTAACCTTAACCATAGCCCTAAACCTAGCTCTCAACCTACCCATTACATTAACCCTAAACCTTACCCCATTAATAGTTCCAACCATAGCCATCACTCAAGCTCTAACTCTATCCCAAACCCTAATGCTAACCCTCACCCTTATTCTGACCCTAATGCTAACCCTAGGTCTAAACCTGACCCTAAATCTGGACCAAACCATAACATTAACTCTAGACCTAAACCTAATTCTAAATCTAGCCTTAACACTAGCCCTAGACATGAACAAAAATCTAGCCCTAACAATAACCCTTAACCTAACCCAAACACTAAACCTACTCCTAGACCTAAACCTAGTCCTAATTCTTGTTCTAAACATAATTCTAACTCTAACCCGAACACTGACCCTGCCTTTAACAGTAAATCTACCTCTAAACCTGACCCTAACAGAAAATATAAACCTAACACTAGACCTATCCATAATCATAACCCTACAAGTAGCCCAAATCATAACCCTAGCTCTCACATTATCCATAACCCTATCTATTTGCCTTAACCTAACACAAAACCTAGAGCAAATCCTAGGCCTAAACCTAGCCATAAGCCTACCCCTAACCCTAACTCTAGCCCTAACCCTAATCCTAACCATAGCCTTAGTCCTAAATCTAGCTTGAATCCTAACCCTTACCATAAATATAAACTTAGACCTATCGCTAACTCTAAAACTAACCCTATCCCTAATCCTAACCTTAATCCTAGAATTAAAACTAGCTCTAAACCACCCATTACCCTAACACTAATCCTAATCCTCTTGATAACCCTAGCCATAACCTTAACACTAACCCTAACAAACAAACAAAAAAAGACAAAACTATTCCTGGTCCTAATCCTAAAACTGACACTCAACATAGCCCTAAAGCTAGCTCAAACCATAACCCATACCATAATCCTAAACATAATCATAGCCTTAAACTTAAACTTAAAGCTAAATCTAACCCTAACCCTACACCTAAACCTATTTATAACCATATCCATTACCTTAACCCTAGTCCTAACCCTAATGATAACCCTAGCCATAACCCTAGCCCTAAACCTAAACCTACCATAATCCTATCCCTAGACCTAATGCTGAACCCATCCCTCGACCTAGCCCTAGCCTTTACTGTAGCTCAAACCCTCACTCTTACCTAAACATAATCCTAGCCAAAACCCTAACCCAAATCCTAGCCTAACCTTTACACTAACTCTATCCCTAACCCTGATTCTAACCCAAACCATCAACCTAACCCCAACCCTTACTGAATCCCTGTCCCTTACCTTAACCTAACTATATGACTTACCCTAAGCCTAAGCCTAAACTTAATCCTATCCCTAATCCTAAACTTAACCCTAGCCTTAAACCTAGCTCTAACCTCACTCATTACCGTAATCCTAAAATGAAACCTCATAATAACCATAGCCCTAACCCAAAAACTATTCTAACCCCAACCATAAACCTAACCCTAGACTTAACTTTGAACATAATCCTTGATGTAGTTTAAACTTAGCTCAAACCCTAACCATAACCTAAATCTAACCCTAAACCTAGTCCTAAAACTAACCATAACCCTAACCTGACACTATCCCTGTCCAATACTCTAAACCTAATGAAAACCCTAGACCTAACAATAATACTAACCCTAACCCTAACCATAACCCTAAGCCTAGTCCTAACCCTAAACTAACCCTAGCATTAGCACTAACCCTACCTCAAAACCTAAAGCATACTGTAAACCTAACCCTAAAGCTAGCGTTAACCCTACCCCTAACCCTAACTCTAGCCATAATCCTAACCATAACACCATCCCTAACACTAGCTCTAACCCTATCAATTACCTTAAAGATAACCATAACCCTAATGCTAACCCTTGGCCTAACCCTAACCCTATCCATTACCCTAAACCTAATCTGACCTCTAAACCTAACCTGAAGCATAAACCTAACCGTATCCATTACCCTAACCCTAACTCTAACCATGAAGCTAATTTGAGTCCTAACCCTAAACCTTAACCTACCCAAACCCCAAACCTGACCCTGACCATTTTAATACCCTAAGCTCTAAACCTGAACCTTACCCTAAACCTAACTCTGTCACTAGACCTAGCCATAAATCTTACCCTAAAACTATACCTAACCATAAACCTAGACATGATATTAGCCATAGCCCTAATACTTGCCATAACCCTAACAAAAACTCTAGCCCTCATCCTAGCCCTAAACCTAGCCTTGATCCAAACCAGTACCCTAAATTAGCTCTATCCCTAATTTTGTCCCACACCCTAGTTCTGAACCAAGCTATAACCCCATCCATTCCCCAAAAACTAACTCTAACCCTAGTCCTAGATTTAAAACTACAACTAATCCTAGACCTGCTCCTAGCCCTAATTTAGCCCTAACCTTAACACTAGCACTAAGACTAACTCCAACTTTTATCCTAGCTGTATTCCTAGTCCTAACCCTATCCCTTAATATAACCCTAATACTTTATCTAACCTTAGCCCTAACCTTAGATCTAACCATAACTCTAAATCAAAAACGAAACCTAACCGTAAAACTCAAACTAACATTAGCCCTAACACTAACACTAATCCTAAAACTAGCCCTAACATAGTTCTAGCCCTAAAACAAAACCGAGCCACAGCCCTAACCCTAAATTTTAACCTAAACCAAAACTCAACCCAAAACATAGCCCTAACCCTAGCCCTAATTCCAGTCCTATCCTAACCCTAAAACTAACCTTGACCCTGACTCTGACCCTTTAACTAACCCTACCTCTAACATCACCCTAAAAATAAACCTAACCCTAAAACTAGACATAGCCCTAAACCCAATGCTAAAAGTAGTAGTAATCATAACCCTAGTTCTTACATTAGCTGTAGTCCTAACACTAGCCCTAACCTAACCCAAAGCATAGACCTAATCCGAGCCCTACGCCTTGTTTAAACCCTAACCATAACTATGGACCTAGCCCTAAACATTACCCTTAACCTAATCCTAGCCTTAAAACTTACCCTAACCCTAAACCTAACCATAGCCTTAATCCTAAGCATAAACCTAGACCTAATCCTAGCTCTAACCCTATCCAATACCCTAACAATAACCCTTAACCTAATGCTAACTCTAGAGTAACTCTAACCCTATCACTAACCCTAAATTTATCTATTACCTAAACCTAACCTGAACCCTAGACATAACCATATACATTACCCTAACCTTAGCCCTAACCATAATGTTAGCCCTTAACCTAAACCTTAACCTAAATAAACTGTTACAAGGAACCTAATAATAACCCTATCTCTAAAACTGACCTTAACCCTCAACCTAACACTTACACTAAAACTAGACATAAACCTCCCCACCCTAAATCTAACCCTAATCTTAAACCTAGATATGACATTAGCCCTAGCCTTAATCCTAGCCCTAACCCTAACACAAAACCTAGCCATAATCCTAGCACTTAACCTATGCTAACCCTAACACTAACCCTAGACCTAAAACTAGGCCCAGCCATAACACTAATCCTAGCACTAATCCTAGTGCTAATTTTGACCTAACCCTAACCCTAGCCATAAGACTAACTCTAATTCTCACTGTAGTCCTATCCTTTGTTGTAAACCTATCACTTAAATAACCTAAACCCTAGCCCCAAAGTTAGTCCCAACCCTAGCCTTAACTTTTGTCCTAGCCCTAAACCTAGATCTAATCCAAACTCTAAATTTAACCCTAATTCTAAGACTAAACCTCACCCTAACACTAGCACTATGCCTAAAGCTAATTGGAAAACTAGCCCTAACCCTTGCCCTAACACTGAAATTAAACTGAGTCATAGGCTTAACCCTAAACCTTACCCTAAATCAAAACCTAACCCTATACCTAGCCCTAAACCTAGCACTAATTCGAGTCCTAATTCTAACTCTAGAACTTACACTGACCCTGACTCGGACCCTAACACTAAACCTAGCTCTAAATATCACCCTAGCCCTAAACATTACCCTCACCCTAAACCTAGCCCTAAAAATAACTTAATTGGAACTCTAGTTCTTAAATCAGCCATGGCCCTGCCCTAACAGAAAACCTAGCCCTAATCTGAGACCTAAACCTAGCTTTAAACCTAACCCTAACCTTAAACCTAGCCCTATCCCTAACCTAATATTATCCCCAACCCTAGATCTAACACTGTCCCTTACCCTAAGCCAAACCCTTACCCTAATACTACCCTTGTCTTAACCCTAATCCTTAGCCTACCCCAAATCATAACTCTAATAATAATCCTAACCCTAGCCCTCATTAAAGCTCTAAACCTAATCCAAACTCTAACCCTAACCCTAACCCTTATTCTGACCCTAACTCAACCCTAGGTTTAAACCTGAACCTAACTCTAAACTGAAACGTAACATTAGCCCTATGGGTTACCATATACCTAAACCTACCCCTAACAGCAGACCTAGAAAAAAAAATAATAATCCTAAATCTAACCATAACTCTAGCACGAGCCCTAAACATAAACCTAGCCATAGGCCTAACAATAAACCTTAACCTAACTCAAACAATAACCCTACCCCTAGACCTAAACCTAGCCCTAATTCTGGCCCTAAACATAAACCTAACACAAACACAAAAAATGACCCTTACCCTAACACAAACCTAGCTCTAAATTTTATGCTAACCCAAAATCTAGCCAAAATAATAACACTAGACTTAGCCATAAACCGAACCCTAGTTCATTCACTACCCACAGCCCTAAAGTTAACCCTAAACCTCACACAAAACCTAGCCTTAATCCTAGCCCTAAACATAGCCCTAAGCCTAAGCTTAACCCTAACAATAATCCTTGACCTAACCCTAAACTTAACCCTTGCCCTAGACCTAACCCTAGGTAAAACACTAAATAAAACTTAACATAAACAAAACCCTAGCCCTAACCCTAGACCTAACCCTAATCCTAGCCTTAATCCTAACCATAAACAAGACCAAACACTATCTAAATCTATCCATTACCCTAAACATAAACCTAACCCTAATGCCAATCCTAGCACTAAACTTAACCCTAATCCTAAACCTAGACCTGACACTAACCCTAACCCTTGCCCTGGCCCAAACCATAGGTCAAACAGTAACACTTACCCTAAACCTAACTCTAACATTAACCCTAGGCCTAACCCTAACCCTACCTTAACCCTAGACCTAATCCTAACCATAACCCTAGCCCTAAACCAATCCATTACCCTAAACATAAGCCTAAACAAAATTTTAACCCTAGGCCTAAACTTAAACCTATCACTAACACTAACCCTATCCATTACCTAAAACTAACCTGAGCATTAAACCTAACCCTATCAATTACACTAACCCTAACCCTAACACTAACACTAATTTGAGCACTAAACCTAAACCATACCCCAAACCAAACTCTGAACAACGCACAGACTCTATTAATACACCTAGCTCTAATCCTGACTCTTACCCTAATCCTAACCCTTACACTAGACCTTGATATAAAACTAACCATAGCACTATCCCTTAACCAAACCATAGACCTCACATTAGCACTCTACCTAATTCTTGCCCTAAACCTAACACAAACCCTAGCCCTCATCCTACCCCTAAACCTAGCCTTAATCCTAATACGGACCCTAAACCTAGCCCAATCCCTAATTTCAACCCTGCCCTAGTTCTGAACATAGGTATAACCACATCCCTTCCCCTAACGCGAACTCCAACCCTAACACTATCACTAACCCTAACCCTAGCCCTAACACTAAGCCTAACCATAACAGCAAGCCTAGCTCTAATATAAGCACTAATTTATCGCTAAATGTAACCCTTACTCTAACCCTAGCCCTAAGACTAACTCTAACTCTCGAGCTAGACCTACTTCTAATACTAAGCTTATCTATTACTGTAACACCATTACTAGCTCTAAACTTAGCCCTAACCCTAGACCTAACCTAGATCTAACCATAGTTCTAAACCTAACCCTATGCCTAAACCTCACCCTAACACTAGCCCTAACACTATCGCTAATCCAAAACGTAGCCCTAACCCAAGACATACACCTAAAACAAAACTGAGCCATAGCCCTAATGCTAATCATAACCTATCTGTAACTGTATACCTGACATTAGCCTTAGCCCTAATTATTGTTCTAACCTGAACACAAAACCTACTCATACCCTTAACCCTAGCTCTAATTTGAATGTTATCCCTAACCCTAAAACTGACAATGACCCTGACTCTGACCCTATCACTTGCCCTATCTCAAATCATCACCCTAAAACTAAACCTAATCCTAACACTAGACCTAGCCCTAACCCTAACCCTAAATCTAGCCCTAAACACAATGCTAGTTCTTACACTAGCCATAGCCCTACCTTAGCCCTAAACTAATCTAAAACCAAGCCCTAATCTGAGTCCTAACCCTAGTTTAACCCTAACCCTAAAACAAATCCTAACCCTAGCCTTAATCCTAAACATAACCATAGCCCTAAACCTAGCTCTAATCCTATCCATTATCTTAACAATAAACCTAACCCTAATGATAACCCTAGGATAATCCTATCCCTATCCATAACTCTAACACTATTACCTAAACCTAACCTGAAAACTAAACCTAACCATATCCATTACCCTATCCCTAAACCTACCGCTAACGCTAATTTGAGGCCTAAACCTAAACCTTAACCTAAAGAAACCCTAACCTTTTTCCTGACGCTAATAATACCCCTATCTAAAACTGAACCTAACCCTTAACCTAACCATTAGACTATACCTAACCACAAAATTAACCCTAAAACTATCCCTAACCATAACACTAGACCAGACCTTAGCCCTAATCCTAATGCTAGACCTAACCCTAACAAAAACTGTAGGCCTAATCCTGGCCATAAACTAAGCCTTAATCCTAACCCTAACCCAAACACTAACCCTAACCCTAAATTGGACATTCACCCTAGGCCTAAACCTAGATATACCATCATACCATACCCTAATCCTAATCTTAACTTAGCCCTAAACAAAGGCCTAGCTGTAATACTAACCCTTCTTCTACTCCTATCCGTAATTTAGCCCTAACCCTAAACCTAACCATATCCCTACCTCTAAAACTAACTCTAACTCTTGCCTTAGCCCTATCCCTAGTTCTAAACTTATCCCTTTCTATAAGCTAAAGCCTAGCCCAAACCTAGCCCCACACTTAGGCATAGCCGTAAACCTAGATCTAAACCTAACTCTAAATCTAACCCTAAACCTAAACCTCACCCTAACAGGAGCCCTAACCCTAATGCTAATTTGAAAACTTGCCCTAAGCCTAGCCATAGCCCTCAAACAAAACTGAGCTATAGCCCTAATCCCAACCCTTAACCTAAACCAAATCCTAATGTGATACCTAGCCCTAACCCTAACCGTACAATTAATATTGACCCTGACTCTGAACCTAAAACAAACCCAAGCTCTAAATGTCACACTAACACTAAACCTATCACAAAAACTACACCTAGCCCTAATCCTAACCAGAAAACTACAACTAATCTTAAAACCAGTTCTTACATTAGCCATAGCCCTAACCCTATCACAAAATCTAGCCCTAATCTGAGTCCTAACTCTAACTTTAACCCTAGCCCTAACCCTAACCCTAACCCTAGCTCTAAACTTATCCCTTACCTTAAGTCAAACCCTCACCCTAATGCTAACCTAGTTCTTACCCCAATCGTTAGCCTGCCAAATTTTTAACTCTATTACTAGTCCTAACCCTAGACCTCATTCTATCTCTAACCCTAACCCAAAGGCTAACCCTGACCTGGACCCTTATTCTGACCCTAACACTAACCCTAGGAATAAGCCTGACCCTAATCCTAAACCAAACCCTGACAATAGCCCTACTGGTAAACCTATATCTGAACTTAACTGTAACACTAGCACTAGACCTAAACTTAATCCTAAATATAGCCATAACTCTAGCCCTAGCCCTAAACAAAAACCTAGCCCTAGCCCTAACTGTAACCATTAACCTAACACAAAGACTCACCTTACCACTAGACCTAAACCTAGTTTTAATTCTGGCCCTAACACTAAAGTCAATACTAACCTGAACACTGACCCTTACCCTAAACATCAACCCTAGCTCTAAAACTTATCTTAATCCAAAAACTAACCATAACACATGATTTATCCATAACCCTAACCCTCAAGCTAGCCATAACCATCACCCTAGCTCTTACATTACCCATAGCACTAATGCTAGCCATAAACCCCACATAAAACATAGCCCAAAACCTAGCCCTAAGCATAACCCTAACATTAACCTAACCAAATCCTACCCTAATGCTTGTCATAGCCCTTAACCTAGCTCAAACTCTAACCCTTACCATAAGTCTAACCCTATCCCTAACCCTAACCATAATCCTAGCCCAAATCCTAACTGTAACCATAGCCCAAATCCTATATCTAACTTTATCCATTACTTTAAACATAACCCAAAACCTAATGTTAACCCTAGCCCTCACCCTAACCCTAACTCTAACCACAGCCGTGAATCTAACCCTGAACCTCACGCTAGCTCTAACCCTAGCTCAAATCCTAACCCTTACCCTAAACCTAATCCTAACACTAAACCTAAGCCTAACCCAAGTCCTAGCCCTAATCCTAACCTTAACCCAATCCCTAACACTTGCACTAATCCTATACATTACCCTAAACATAAGCCTGACCCAAAGGTTCAAATTAGGCCTAACCTTAACCCTATGCCTAATATTAACTCTACACATTTCTCTAAACCTAAACTGAACCCTAAACCTAACCCAAATGCATTACTGTAAGCTGAAACTTAACCCTAACGCTAATTCGAGCCCTAACCGTAAACCTTAATCCAAACCTTAACCCAACCCTAACACGGACTCTGAACCTAATAATACACCTAGCTCTAAACATGATCCCTAACTTAAACCTAACCCTTATATTATACCTAGCCATAACCCAAACCCTAAAACTATCCCTAATTTTAACCCTAGATCTGATATTAGCCCTAGTCCTAATTTTAGCCCTAACAATAACACAAACCCTAGCCCTAATCCTAGCCCTAAACCTAGCCTTAATCCTAACCATAACCCTCACCCTAGCCCTATCCATAATTTTAACCCTTTCCCTAGTCCTGAAACAAGCTGTATAACCCCATCCTTGCCCCTAAAACTAAACCTAATTCTAGCGCTAACCATAGGCCTAACCCTAACACTTATTCTAGTGCTAATCCTAGCCCTAATTTAGCCCTAACCTTAAACCTACCCATAACCCTAGCCCTAAGACTAACATTAATACTCAACCATAGCCCTATTTCTAACCCTATCCATTACTGTAACCCTCACACTAGCCCCAACCTTAGCCCTAATCCTACCCATAGCCCTAACCCTAGATCTAACCATAATGCTAAATCTAACCCTAAACGTAAGTCTAAGCCTCACCCTATAAATAGCCCTAACACTATTGCTAATCCTAAAACTAGCCGTAACCCTAGTCCTAACCCTAAAACAAACTCTGATTCTTACTCAGATCCTAACAATAACCCTAGTTCTAAATATTATCCTAATCTTAAACCTAACACTTACACTACACCTACACCTAATCCTAACCCTAAAACTAAACCTAATAGTAACCCTAGTTTTTACATTAGCCATTTACTTAACCCTAACATGAAAACTAGACCTAATCTGAGTCCAAATTCCAGATTTAACCCTAGCCCTACACCGAACCCTAGCCCTAACCCTAGGTCTAAGGCTATCACTTATTCTAAGCCAAACAAAATCACTAATGGTAACCCTAGATCTATTCCTAATCTTTAGGCTAACCAAAACATAACAATATTAATAGTCCTAAACCAAGGCATCACTCTAGCTCTAACACTATACCAAACCCTAATTCTAAACCTGATCATTATTCTGATCCTAGCACTAACCCTAGGTCTAAACCTTATCCTACCCTAGACCAAACATTAACACTATACCTAGACCTAAACTTAATCCTAAATCTAGACTTAACTCTAGCCCTAGACCTAAAAAAACCCCTTTCATTAGCCCTAACAATAACGCTGAACCTAACCCAAACACTATCTTACCCCTAGACCTAAACCTGGTCCTAATTCTTGCTGTAACCCTAACTCTAACTCTAACCCGAACACTGGCCCTGCCTTTATAGTAAACCTATCTTTAAATTTGACCCTACCCAAAATTCTAAACCTAACACTATACCTAGACATAACCCTAACACTAAAACTATCCCTAAATATAATGCTAGTTCTTACGTTACCCATAACTCTAACCTTAGGCCTAAACTTAACCCCAAACCTAGAGCTAATCCCAGACCTAAACCTAGCCTTAAGCATAACCCTAACCCTAACCCTCACCCTAACCCTAACCTAACCCTCACCTTAGTCCTAATCCTAGTTCAAAGTCAAACCCTTACCCTAAACATAAACCTACATCTATCCCTAAAAGTAACCCTAATCCCAGTTTTAATCCTAACCTAACCCTAGCCTTAAACCTACCCTTTACCCTAAACCTAACCCTAAACCAGTTGATAATCCTAGGCCTAACCTTAACCCTATAACTAACTAGAAAACTAACTCTAAACCTAACCCTAAACCTCACATCACCATAGAATTAACCCTAGCTCAAACCCTAACCCTTATCACAAACCTAATTATAACCATAACTCTAAACCTAAGCATAAACCTCTATCTAACCCTAACTATAACCCTAAACCTATATCTCAACCTATCCATTAGCTTAACCTTAACCCTACCCCTAATGATGACCTAGAGCTAATCCTAAACCTAACCCTAACCAAACTGTAATCTTATCCCTACACTTAACCCTAAACCTAACCCTCACCCTAGGAATTACCTTAGCTAAAAAACCTAAAACCTATGCTAAACCTAACCCTGACCCTAACCTTAGTTGTAAACCTAAACCTAACCGTAACTCAAGGCCTATTCTTAACCATAAACCTAGCCCAAAATGTAGCCCTAAACTGTCCATTTTACTAACCCTAACCCTTACCCTAGTGCGAACCCTAGACCTAACCCTAACCCTAACAATTAGCTAAGCCTATCCTGAACCTTAAACAAAATCCTATCAATACCCTAACTCACACCCAAATGCTAACTGGAGCCCTAACCCTAAACTCTAACTTTAACCAAACTCTAACACTGACCCTGACCCTAATAAATCCCTTGCTCTAAAGCTAACCCTTACCTTAAAGCTAAAATTTACACTAGACCTAGCCATAACCATAGTCCTAAAACTATCCCCAACCATAAGCCTAGAACTGACATTACCCATAGCCCTAATCCTAGCCCTAAGTTAACAAAAATCACAGCCCTTATCACAGCACTAAATATACCCTTAATCCTAACCCTAACCTTAACACTAGCCCTAACCCTAACACTAACATAACCCTAATCTTAGCCCTAATTTAGCCCTATTCCTAACCCTAGCCCTAAACCTAGCCCTATCTTTAGCTCTAGCCCTAACTAGATTTAACTTTAACTCTAAATCTAATAATAACTTTAGCTTAACACTAACCCTATCCCTAACTCTAAATCTAACTTTAACCCTAAGGCTAAACCCAAACCTAAACCTAAACCTAACACTAGTCCTAACCCTAATGCTAATCCTAAAACTAACACTATCCTTAGGCTTAGCCCAAACCCTAGCCCTAGCCCTAAAACAAAACTGAACCATAGCCCTAACCCTAGCTCTTAATGTAAACCAAACCCTAACACTAATTTGAGATTTAATCTGAACCTTAAAACTAACCTTGACCCTGACTGTGACCATAACACTAACCCTAGTTCTAAACATAACCCTAACCCTAAACCTAAACCACACTAGACATAGCCCTAAACCTAACCTTAAATTTAGCCCTAAACATAACCCTAACCCTAGAACTAAAATAACAAAAAACCTAGCCCTAATCTGAGCCGTAACCCCAGTTTTAACCCTAATCCTAACCCTAACCCTATCCCTAAATATAAACTTAACTCTAGCCCTAACCCTAGCTCTAACCCAATCCATTGCCATAAACATAACCCTAACCCTAATGCTAAATAAACCTAGTCCCAACTTAAACCTATCTCTAATCCTATCGCTATCCATTACCCTAATCCAAACCTAGACTCTAAACCTCACCCTATCATTAACCTAACACTAAACCTAATGCTAATTTGAGCCCTAAATTTAAAACTTAACCAAACACAAACCCTAAACCAAACAGACTATAAGGATACTCCTAGCTCTAAACCTGACCCTAACCCTAAAACTAACACTTACACTACATGTAGCCATAAACCTAACACTAAAACTACCTTTAACCACAACCCATGATCTGATAGTATCCCTAAACCTAACCCTAGCCCTGAATTTAAAACACACTCTAGCCCTCATCCTAGACTTAAACCTAGCCCTAATCAGAACCCTAACCTTAACCATAGCCCTAACCTAATTCTAACAATCACCCTCCCACTAAACCTACTTATAACACCATCACTTACCCTAAACTTAATCCTAACTCTAACCCTAACACTAGACCTAAGCTGAACACTAACCCTAGCCAAATTCCTAGCCCTAATTTAACCCTATCCCTAATTCTAACGCTAACCATAGCCCTAAGCCTAACTAATTCTCACACTAGCCCTATTACTAGTTCTAAACCAATCCCTTAACTTAACCATAACCCTAAACATAGCCATAAACCTAGCCATAACACTTGCATAATCCTAATTCCTAGTCCTAACACTAGATCTAACTCTAACTCTAACACTAACCCTAAATTTATGCCTAACATTAAGACTAGCACTAACCCTAACACTAATCATGAAACTAGCTCTATCACTAACCCTAGCAGTAAAACAAAACCGAGTAATAGCCCTAACACTAACCCTTAACATAAAGCAAATCCTAATACTACACCTAGACCTAACCCTAGCCCTAATTCGAGTCCTAACCTTAACCTTAATTCTAACAATGACTCTGACTCATATCCTAACACTCACCCTAGCTATAAACACCACCCTAACCTTACACCAAACCCTTACAGTAACCCTAGCCTTATTTTGAGTCCTAACCCTAACCCAAAAACTAACTGACCTGACTATTAACCAAGCACTAACACTCGCTCTAAATATCATCCTAATCTTAAACCTAATCCTAACACTAGATGTTTAACCCCTAATAAAAACCCAAAAAATTACCCTAATTGTAACCCTAGTTCTTACATTACCGTTGCCTAGCCCTAAACCTTACACAAAACTAGCCCTGATCCAAGCCTTAACCTAGCTTGAACCCTAACGCTTGCCCTAATCCAAGCCCTAACTCTAGCTCTAACCCTACCCCTAACCCTAAACCAAACCCTAACCCTAATGCCAAACTTAATACTTAACCAAACTCAAACCCTAACTCTATTAATATTCCTAACCCTAGCACTCAGTCTAGTTCTAAAACATAACCTAAACCCTAACCCTAATCCTGACGCCTATTCTGACTTTAAAACAAATCACAGGTCTAAACCTGAACCTAACCCTAAACTGAACCCTGAGAGTAGCCCCACCGGTAACCTTATTCCTAAACCTAACCTTAATACTAGCACTAGACCTAAACCTAATCCTAAATCTAGCCATAACTCGAATCCTAGACCTAATGAAAAACCTAGACATAGCCCTAACAATAACCCTTAGCCTAAGCAAAACACTAACTATTACCCTAGACTTAATTTTGGCTTTAATTTTAACCATAACCCTAAACTGAACACTGACCCTGACACTAACAGTAACCCTAGGTCTAAACACCACTCCAACCCTAAATCTAACCTTAAAACTATACCTAGCCTTAACATTAACCCTAAAATTGGCCTGAATTATAACAAGTTGTAACGTTAGCTGTAGCCATAACCTATTGCAAAACCTAGCCCTAATCCAAGGCCTACCCTAGCTTTAACCCTAAAGCTAATCCTAATCCTAACCCTAATCCTAACCCTAAACCTAAGCCTACACCTAATCCTTAGCATAAACCTAGCTCTAACCCTAGCTCTAACCTATCCACTACTCTAATGATAACACTAACACTTATTCTAACCCTAGCCCAAACCCTAATCCTATACCTAACACTAACCCCATCCATTACCCTACACTTAACCTGAACTATAAACCTAAAACTATCATTACCCTATCCTTAACAATAATGACAATTTTAGCCCTAAACCTAAACCTTATTAACAAAAACCCTAAACCTGAAACTAACACTTTTAATAACACTAGTGCTAAACTTGACCCTAACCATAAACTTAACCCTTAAAATAGAACTAGCTATAAACCTAACCCTAAACTATCCCTAACTGTAACCCTAGATCTGACTTTTGTCCTAGCTCTAATCCTAGTCCTAACCCTAATACAAACCTTAGCCCACATAGTAGCCAAAATTTCACCTTAATCATAAACCTAACCCTAATTATAACCCTCACCATAGCCATAAAACTAGCTATAATCCCAACCCTTACCCTAAACCTAACACTAACACTAACCCTAGCCCTAGTCCTAACTCTAACACTATACCTTGCCCTAAGACTAACTCTAACTCTCGCCCTAGCCCTGTAACGAGTTCTAACCCAATCCCTTACCATCACCCTAAACTTAGCCCTAACGCTAGACTATCCTTATCCCTAGCTCAAACCCTAGATCTAAACCTAACTCTAAATCTCACTCTAAATCTAAGCCTAAAACCTCACACTAACACTAGCCCGAACCCTAACACTAATCCTAAAACTAGCCCTAACCCTACTCCAGCCCTAAAACAAAACCGAGTCGTAGCCCTAACCCTAACCCTTAACCTAAACCAAAACCTAACCTTACACCTAGCCCTACACCTATCTCTAATTCCAGTCCTAAATCTAACCTGAAAATTAATCCGGACACTGACTATGACCCTAACACTAACTCTAGCTCTAAATATTGTAATAACCAAAAACCTAACCCTAACTCTAACATTAGACCTAGCCCTAACCTAACTCTTTAACTAGCACTAATAATAACCCTAATTTATACATTAACCATAGGCTTAAAGCTAGCCCTATCCTAACCCAAAACCTAGTCTTAATCCGATTAATAAACCTAACTTTAAACCTAAACTTAAACCTAACCCTAACCCTATTGCAAACAAAAATCCTAATCCTATACATATCCCTAGCCCCAATCTTAGGTCTAACACTATCCATTACCCTAATGATAACGCTAACACTTATGCCAAACATTAGGCCTAACCTTAACCCTATCCATTACACTAAACCACATCTAAACCCTAAATCTAACCCTGTCATTAACCCTAACACCAAAGCTAATTCTAATTCGAACCCTAAACATTGCCTCTAACCTAGAACAAACCCTAAACTTGAACCTGACCCTAATAATAACCCTAGCTCTAAACCTGACCCTTACCATAAACCTAACCCTTACACTGGACCAAGACATAAACCTAACACTAAATCTATCCCTAAGTGTAACCCTAGACCTGGCATTAGTCCTAGCCCTAATACTAGCCCTAACCATAACACAAATACTAGCATTCATTCTAGCCCTAAATCTAGCATTAATTATAAACCTAACCCTAACCCAAGCCCTAAAACTAATACTAACCCCCGCCCTAGCCCTCAATGTAGCTATAACCCATTCCCTTATCTTACATGTAACCCTAACCCTAACCCTTACCCTATCCTTATTCCTAGCCCTAACCATAGATCAAATCCTAACTCTAAATCCTGACCCTAACTGTAACACTAACCCTAAACCTAACCCTAACATTAATATTAATCCTAACCCTAGTCCTAAACCTAACCCTAAACCTAACACAAACTGTAACTCTAACCATAACCCTAACACTATCCTATCCCTAAGGCTAACCCTACTATATCCCTAACGGTAACCTAACCCTAGCCTAACGCTAAAATTAAACTTAACCCTTACTCTAACCCCAACACTAACACTAACCCTAACTCTAACCCTAAATCTAACCCTAACACAAACCCTTATCTTAACCTAACACTAACCCTAACCCTAAAACTAACATTAACCCTAACCCTAACCCTAACACTAACCCT
>NW_026006801.1:0-4581 GCF_001458135.2 Marmota marmota marmota
TTCTGTAATCTGGGTCTCATCGGCCATGTGGTGTTGATTTGGTTGCTGTGATAGAGCATCGTGGGATGAAACACAGGCTCCTCTGCAAGTTCCCCAAGAGTTGGAAAATTGTTTAAGGCCTCATCATTCATTGGGTTGGAAGTCCCTGTGGCAAACACATCCTGATTTCAGTGGGTTAAGGAGATGCATAGGCACTCTCAGGAATATAAATTATTATCTCAGCCCTGAAATGACCCCAGATATTTTGGGATCTTAAAAAAAAATATTCCCATCCCATGGTCAGAAGCGAGGTGCTAAATTGGACCCGTTAGATGCAAAATAATAATGAGAATCTTCAGTGTCCACTCTTCCTTATGGGTCTTTTATTTCATTACCCAAAGTGATTATTCTCTTGGTAACAGCCAATGAATGCTCCCAATGCAGCCTTTCAGTGACATTTAGAGAATCAAAGACAATTAGAATAAAATGCGGACATTAGAGTCCCTATTTTGACTCTCCTAGCCTTCAGATTTCTGCTGCAACATCCAGTATGATCCTAGGGATGAACCCTTCTGCCCTGAGTGTCTTCTAAAATAAGACCACCTTGACTTGGAAGCTGAAGGGGGATCCACTGCATTGAAATAATCACCCTGAGTTGCTGGCAGGTTGAGTTAGGGACATGAACACTGGGAGCAAAACCCGGAGCCACTTGGTCCTTAGTCTGTTTAGGCTGCTCTCACAGAATACCACAGACTGTATAGTTCATAAAGAACAGAAATTATTTCCCATAGTCTTGGGAGTTCCCCATAGAACTTGGGAGTCCAAGTTCAAGATGCCAGCCTTTGGTGTCTGGAAAGGGTCCACTTGCTGCATCCTCACTGTGGGGAAGGCAGATAGCTGAAGGTGGCTATTAGAAAGGCCTTGATATCAATAAAAAGGGAGGAGCCCTCTTGGTAACACCTCCTAAGAGTCTCATCTCTTTGTTCTTGTTATTTGCAATCCAGCTTTTTTAAAATTGTTTTTATTGGTATGTGATAATTATACCTAATAGTGAGATTTATTGTGATATATTCATACATGCACATAACATAATTTAATCAATCCCATTCCCTGGTACCTCCCTTTTCCTTTCCTTCCTTTCACCCTCTTATCTTCTTCCTCTATTCAACTAGCCTCCTTTCTATTATTATTATTATTTCTAAATTAGTGCCTTATAAATATATGTATGTATGTATATATGTGGATGTGGGTGTTTATATATATATATATCGGTATTCATACATAGACATAGCATAACTTGGTCAATTTTGTTCCCCAGTACTTTTCCATGCTTTCTCTTCCTCCCCTCCCCAGCCCCCATCCTTTTTCTCTACTTTGTGATATGCCTTCTGTGTTCTTCAGATTCCCTTTTTTTTTCCTCTTATGACCTCCCACATATGAGAGAAAATATTTTACCCCTGATTTTCTGAATCTGGTTTATTACACCCCCATTCCAACCATTTTCTACCAAGTGACATGATTTCATCCTTCTTTATGGCTCAGGAAAACTCCACTGTGTGTACGTACCACTTTTTTCTCTATCCATTTGTCTCCCAGCCTTCAGATGTCTGTTGGTGGACACCTAGGATCATCCCATAACTTGGCTATTGTGAATTACAGTGTTATAAACATTGCTCTGCATATATCACTATAGGATGTTAATTTTAATTCTTTGGGAAAAATACCAAGGAGTGGAATAGCTGGGTCATATGGTGGTTCCATGTCTAATCTTTTAAGGAATTGCCATACTGATTTGCTAAGTGGTTGTACTAATTTGCAGTCCTACCTACCAATGTTTAACCCTATTTCTAATATCACAACAACTGCAACCCTCAATATTTGAGGGTGAAAATTGAAATCATAGCCCACCAGTAAGTACAATCTTGTCTGCTCTGTTCACTTTTATGTCATAGTTCTTCTCAACAAATTTTCTGATCAGTTTTCTAGGGAGGAAAAGTCAGAACAGAATTTAAAAGGACATAAGACAACATCATCAACAACAACAATAATAACAATAACAACAAAAAAGAAGTCTAACAGTAAAAAGATAAAATGAGCAAATAAAGTTCTGAGGAAGGCTGAACTTCTTGAAAGTTTTTATATAAAAAAAATTGAGCCTGTTTGGAATTAAACTAGGACACCTGCTAAGTTTTCATTCATCCAAACAGATGCAAAAATAATCAGAACTCATATGCAAAAGCATAGTAAGATACACAGAAAGAAATTGGTACCTTGGTATCATGAAATAGAGAAGTTTTGGCAAATGTAAGCATGCACTGTGAATTACCCTGTGCTTAGTTTTCTCCTGCCCCTGGTTACTAGCCTTCAAAATCAGGAAGTAACTTTCTGATCCATTTGCCTGCCTCTGACTGCTTACACCTTTCCACATTTCTACCGAACTTAATGTCCTCTATGCATCTGTCTTCCCCCTCAAAAGCCATCTGTGGCTTCCGGTTGCCTGTTGAATAATGACCAACTTTGTTTCAGGGCGTCCTAAGCCCAGCACCCAAATTGGCAAGTATGTTTCAATTAGTGCACCAACTCTGATGGATCTTTGTCCTCTCTTTCTGGACCCTCGTGTTGAAAAGGGATCTAAAGCTACATCTGAATCCAATGAAGAGGCGTGTTGTGATTGATTGGGGATGCCTGCCATGGCTTTGGTAGCTGAGTGCAAGCAGAGGACCACATATTTCCTATCCCTACCAGACACTATCAGGTCTCATCTATCATTCCATCCTTATGACTCATTGCATTATCCCAGCTCTTTTTTTTCCAGCAACTCCAAATTATCTTATGTTCAGTTAAATTAGGGTAAAAATGTCTAAGAATGTCTTTCTTATTAGAGTGCCAGCTATTTAAGATCAGTCAATCTATTCCACTTAATTTTTTTTTTGTATACATCCCCTTTAGCCTTCTTATCACTTTTCACTTAGTTGATACTTTTACCAATTTTCATCTGGCCCTTTTCACTATTCTCCTATCTGACCGTCATTGTATTGTGTGTTAAGCCCCCCAGGGCCTCCCATTTCAATTTCCTTAGGTTGGCTTGGAAGACCCTCAACCTTCAGTTAATACTAATCCTTCCAACATTGTCTCTGCATATCTTCAAATGCAACCTGAGATTAAGGTCAACTTTAACCATAAGCTTCTAGAAGTCAGGGTCCATGTCTCATTCACCTATGTATTCTACACCATTGTTGTTTACAGTACTGTGGATATTAAATCAATGTTGACTGACTGACTGAATGAATAAATCCTGAGTATGGAATTGTTAGTACGTGTGTGCCAAATATAAAAATTGCTGAGTATGCTGGAACCTGAGACTCAGAAGTGAAAGAGAGCATTGAGAATTGCTCAATGAGGTGCGTTGAGTTCTGGTAACATTACCTAGCTCTGGAAGATGGACCCAGACCTGCCAGTCTTAGGAGCTCTGATTTCTATCTCTGTTTTCCTCCCTCTTCCATTGGCCAGGAATGAAACTCACAGTCTCACTAATGCTAGGCAAGCACTCCACCACTGAGCTACACCCTCAGCCCCAACCACTTTGAGAAATGCTCAGACTACAGAATTTTGCAAACCTTTTCTCCCCCTCATATAAGCCTCAGCTCCAATGCCAACTTCTCCCATAGATTGCATTATCCTACTTATTTTCTTCACCTAGCTTTTCATTTATCTTCCTTATCTTTTGACTATTTACTATCTTCCATCTTTCCCAGGACCATGTAAATCATGCAAGAGCATAGACTTTTTTATAATTGCTTTGTTTATTGTAGTATTACCAGATCCTGAAATAGTTTCTAGTGTGGTTCAGTTTGTTGAATACTTGAATTGATGAATTCTCAGTACAGTTTTCCCTTGGTACCCGGGAGGGGGGAGTGGTTACAGGACCTCTGTGAATAACAAAAGCCACAACTGCTCTGAGTCCCTTATATAAAATGACACAGTATTTTCATATCATTTATGTATAACCTTTTGAATACTTTGCATCACCTCTAGATTACTCCTAACACCTAATACAATGTAAATGCTCCATGAATAGTTGCCAAGTTGTATCATTTTTAGAATAATGAGAAGGAAAAAAATGTATATCTTCAACACACACACATTTTTTAAAGCTATATTTTTATCTGTGGTTGGTTGAACACTAGCATGTGGAACTTGAGGATATGGTGGGTGGAATGTTCTGGTCTTCATCTAGGACCCAGAGAGAGTGGTAATTGGGACAATCTAGGTGGTGGCTGAAAACTTGGAGATGGTTAGGAAGAGAAAGATAGTGAAGTAAATTACTCAAAATACTCCATACCTAGTCTCAGGAAAGAGAACTGGAAGTAGTTAAATAAAAACCCTGCCAGTTTTAGAGTTTGTGGAAGGAGTGAGGCTCGGAAGGGAAGACAAGGAGAGATAACACTGATAGGTTGGCATCATGTGGGCTAGGATGGCTCTGGAGGTCCCTGATCCTGGGGTGAGTTGACAGTCTAGAAGAATTTCAGGGAAGGATTCTGGTATTGGGATGATGACATGTTTCCAAAATTGTGAGACAGAAAAGGAGACTTTGAAGTGGAT
>NW_026006802.1:0-4578 GCF_001458135.2 Marmota marmota marmota
TCTTTTTTTTTTTTTTTTTTTTTTGTTCTAATTCAGTGTCGAGCATGGAGTAGATATCATTAAGTGCTGGTTTATTGAAAACCAATTTATTTAGTTTATGAGTCAAAATCATCATTCCTTACCATGGCTACAAAGTTAACTTGTTACATTTTTTATTAAGCTTCAGGTATTTGGCTCATTTTTGTCTATCATCAGTTAATTTTCCTTTTATGAAATTTTCCTAATCACAAGTTTCTTAAACATATTAGTTTATTCCATATCTTGATATTTATTTTTTCTAGTGGTATTCCTCCAGTCTCTGTATGTCTCCAAAAATACTCACCACCCAATGCAACTTTTACCTCTACAACTAAACTAAGATCGCCCTTGTTTACAATCTAAGTACATCCCTGTGACTTCAACATCCTTACATTACTCGGGTGTACAGTCATAGCGCCATTCTGTAAGAACCCAGTGCAGTAATTAACCAGCTAACAGTGTTAACAGTTAAATACATTGTTTCTCAAATAAGCTGCCTTGGCTCCCTCTCTTAGTAGCTAAGTGAACTTTGATGGGTTACATGTAGTGGGTAGGTTTTGTCCCCCAAATGGTATATTGGAGGTCTAACCCTCAGCACATCAGAATGTCACTTTACTTGGGAGAAGGGTTCTTTCAGATATATTTAGGTAAGGTAAGGTCTTACTGGATTAGGAAGTAGGAGAGGCCCTTAATCTAGTATAACTGGTATTCCTATAAAAAGACAAAATCACACAGGGAAAGTGTCATGTGATAAGAGTCATAGGTTGGAATGATAAATCTACAAGGCAGGCAATGGCAAGGATCAAAGGTTGCCACCAGAAGCCAGGAAGAGGCAAGGAGAGATTCTTCTTTAAGTTTTCAGAGGGAACATGGCCCTGCCACCTTCTTTGATTTTTGGACTGCTATGCTCTAAACTGTGAAAGATTAAATTTCCATAGTTTTAAGCCATTTCTATTTGTGCTATTTTGTTGTAGCAGTCCTGGAAAACTAATATATAATTTTTTTTTTTTTTTGGTGGTGGGTACCAAGAATTGAACCCAGAAGTGCTTAACCACTGAGCTGCATCCCCAGCCCCCAGGCCTTTAGAATATTTTATTTTGAGACAGGGTCTTGCTGAGTTGCTTAGAGCCTTGCTTTGAACTCTTCAATACTCCTGTTTCAGCCTGCTGAACTGCTGGGATTACAGGTATGCACCATCATGCCCAGCTATACAATTTCTTTTTTAATTATTCATCTGTAAAATGGAAATAATGATAGTGACTTTCTGTATCATAGCCATTTTGTGAATGAGACTCCAACAAGCAGTAGAACTGTGCCAGGCTTTTCCTACGTGCTAGGTAAGATCTGTCTGTAACTACTCCAGTGGACAATGATGCTCCTTGAGGGCAGGAGTATGATTTTTTTCTCATGAATCCTGATGCCTCCCGGACAGTTCAGTCTGTATCAGAGGCACATAACTACACATTCAACATAGCTGTGGGCTCTTTCCCTTCTAATCTTTATAGTATTTCTCAAGTTCCCTTTCTTCCTGGAGATTTGTAAACCATATTTGTGCGTCCCAGTTTATATTGTGACATTTCCTCCAGTGCTTTGACTACTTTCAATTCCCTTCCATCTCTAACATATTCCCGCCCCTTCTCACCTTATGCTTATGCTAAATCACGCATTAACTTGTGACCTCTACCCATTAATTTGATTGAAGAAACCAAGAAAGAAAACGCTGCTAAAATGAACAATTTCAAGATGGTTGAGAAATTTAAACCATAAACCACAGATTATCCTTCTAGTTTTGCTACAAACTTGCTAAATGACCTCAGGTCCCTCAAACAACACTGAAAAACCTGTTTCTTCACCTGTACAATTTGGAAATTGGATTAAATAGTTTCAGACATTTGATCACTTTTAGTTTTATGATTAAATTATCCTTCATCCTCTGAGTTCTATCGGACAGTAAAAAGCTGGTTTGCTTTCACCATTGGGGCACAGCACATGCAGGGGGCGGCAGGCACCAAGCACAACATATACCTGTTCAGTGATCATAGGGGGATGCATTGGTGCATTCACCGAGATCAGGTGATAGCCCTATTGTTGCTCTTGAATATCGTGGCCTCTTGAATATAATTACCTGTGCACACTGTGCACACAGGTAACAGCTGTTTCCAAATCATGCAGTATGCACACCCACTTGGTTTATCTCAGATACGAAGAACTTATTGTTCTAAAAAGGTTTTCACATTCATGGAAGAATAATAAAGAGAAGAAACTCATTTAAGTTGCAATAAATCATTTTTACCTTTCCAATCAAAACACTGTAACATGTTCCTTTTGCTTATTGGGAAAATTAATAATTTTTTTTAAATTAGGTGAATATTTCAACTTTCAGTTATATTCTTGAAAGAAGTTTTCATTCCCTGGCTTATTTCTTCTTTACTGTTACATGATTCCTATTTATTTGGCTTCTATATCTATTATTTTCCTGAAAGCCCCACTCTGAGTTCAGGTTTATCAAACTACCCTTGAGATTGTGCAGTATCTCTTCTTTGCTTCTTTTTTCTCCCCCATGTTTCTGTGATAATGTGTTTTTTATACTTACTACCTCTTATTCTACTAATAAATCTTTGATATTTCTCTCTCCTACCTTATATAGGAAGGTATTTCTCAAACATTTTGGTTTATTTTATTTTCCCTTCCTACTCATTTGAGCCTATCGGGTCTTTCAATTTTCTTCATATGACCCATTTTCTTGTTCCTTCACCATTCTGCCCAGTCTCCTCTATGCTAACTGTAATTTGTCATTGTTGCTGATTTGATTTCATAGGGACCGCAGTTCAAGTAATAAATTCCAAGGCTTCATCATCTACTTTAGCAGCCAGATAATCCACCCTCTTGTGTCAGATTTCTAGCCTGACATTTCAAAAATGACTCTTTTCACATTTTCTGCATATCAAGATAATTTTTAAAAAATAATGTTATATGCTTAGTTTTGATTTTTTCAGCCTAATAATATTTTCTTTAAAAGACCACAACACACAACATAATATAATTAACCCAAAGTGTATTAGATAGTTAGGAATGTGTAGAATCAAGACAATTGTCTAGTCCTTTGCATTTAAACTACTAGACATTTGACAAAGGAGTCCTCCATGCTAGATTTGAGATAATTCTGTCCATCAATTACTGTCTTGTGCTAAAATAATGAGCATGAAGTGTTTTGTAAAGATTACACATTGTTTAGTCCATTTACTTTAAGTCAACAATAAGAGCAAATCACTTTGAAAATATTTTCATTATCTTAATTTGAGGTAAAACAGGCTCTGCTTAATCTTTCCTTTTTAAAGAGTATTTAGTATTCTGTGGCTCTTCTGGACCCTCAAAAGTTTCTAAAGGAATAATAACAGTATAGTGTGGATTCAAGTCCAGTTGCTCTGAGGGATACTGTTGTCCTGCATCTCCTTCTGGCTAAGTGAGGAAAGAGTGAGGTCTCCCTTCCGCAGATTCCTAGGTGTTCTCAGGGAAGAGAAAACAGCATCTGGCACAGAGTACTTTGTATTCAGTTAGCTTCTTCTGGTAAAGAGTGTTCCCCAGGAGTAAATTAGGCAATCAGCAGAATCATTAACTATTTCAAGCCAAAAGAGTATAGCTTAGCTCACTAAGGTAATAATGAGCAAATTAGTATTTGTGTTGTTACGGAATGTTCAAGAAGTAAGACTACTCGTTTTGGAAAGCCTGTTGACTCAGTTGGTGCTTAGAAAGGCTGGTAATGCCCAAGAAGGAAGTTTCCTCAGGATTGACTATGTTCCCTGGAGACAGAACTACTAAACACATTCGCAATGGCTCACACACTTTCTATGGTATACATAAAGTTCCAAGCTTAGGGTTTCTCATAACAAGTTCACCAACATTACATAGTAGTTAAATGAGGTGTGCACCCAGAGAAACTGAGCTTCTAATGTATTCTGAACTTACAATATCCAGCTCTGATCATTGCTGACAGATCCATGATCACAGAAGTCTTTTTGTTGATCTTTAATCAAAAGTTCTAAGTTGAAAAATGGATTTTCAATTTTGACACACTGAAGAGGTTGTAAAACCTCTTTGAACCTACCCCCCAGGGTGTCATAGCACATGAGAAAGCAATTAGGAAAACATTTGGCATATTATAGGTGCTCAAAAACAATACTTGTAACTGAAACATAGATCATCTTTTACTATCTTTGATTCTCAGTGTAAATTGGAGTAAATGATATTTTCTCTGTCTACCATATAGCATTGTGAGACAATTAAGAGCAAGAATGTGGAAGTACATTATGTGATTTTAGTAAGCTAAATACCTTTAAAGAAATTAGCACAATTTCTAGAGTAAAGCTAAATTCTCAACAATTGAATGGTACATCATCATTATTATTAATTCTGACGTTTTATGGAGATATGAAGCCTAACTTGAATCATGATCCAAGTAAATAATAAAATCTAACCTGAGGTCACAATTATCTAACATGAGGCCACAAATAACTAATTCCATTTTTCTTCTTCTGCTTTTTTTTTTTTTTTTTTTTTTTT